>NC_133521.1:23637500-23815000 GCF_049354715.1 Callithrix jacchus
TTTGATTTCATAGGCTCACAGCTGGAGGAAAATTTGTCTCAGGCTAAATTATACCTTGAATCTCACCCATATCTAATTTAGATGATATTTAGATGAGACTTGAGGCTTTAGATTTTTGAGTTGATGCTGGAATAAGACTTTTGAGGATATTGGGATAGTATGAATATATTTTGTATGTGAGAAGGACATGAATTTGGTGGGTGGGAGGGCAGGGATGGAATGCTATTGTTCGAATGTTTGTGTCCCCTCAAAAATCCGTGTGGAAACTTAATCCCCAACACAATAGTATTAACAGGTGGGGACTTTAGGAGGGCATTAGGCAATGAGGGCTCTGCCCTTATGGATGGATTAGTGCCTTATAAAAAGGCTTGAGGGGCCAAATTTGCCCCTTCCATCCATTCTGCCATGTGAGGACACAGTGTTCGTCCTCTCCAAAGGGTGCAACAATAAAGTACTCTTTTTTTTTTTTGAGGTGGAGTCTTGCTCTATTGCCCAGGCTGGAATGCACTGCAGTGGCACAATCTCAGCTCACTGCCATTCCCTGTCACACTCCCAATGCTTTGTCTAAACCACTGTGTTTTTTTCAGTTTTTTTTATTTCCTTTTTTCAGTCTCAGTCCTGGGCATGTCTGGACCGTTGTTAATGGCCCAGTCACATTCTATACTGGGTATTTCCAGAGCTGTGTCCTCTGCTGGGCTGTAAGGATGGGAGCATTGCCCTGTCCCTGTCTGGTCCTTTGTTTTCCTTGAGAAAACCAACAGTTCATGAACAAACAGTCATTGAATCCCCATGCTGTGTCCGTCCTCTCACCTATTATATGCAGGTGTCAGGTGTTCAAGCAATTCTCCTGCCTCAGCCTCCTGAGTAGCTGGGACTATAGGCCCCTATCACCACACCTGGCTAATTTTTGTATTTTCAGTAGAGACGGGGTTTCACCATGTTGGCCAGGCTGGTCTTGAACTCCTGACCTCAGGTGATCCACCCACCTCGGCCTCCTAAAGTGCTGGGATTACAGGTGTGAGCCACCACGCCCGGCCAATAGGGCACTATCTTTAAAACAGAGAGCAGCCCTCACCAGACACCAAATTTGCCAGCACCTTGATCTTGAACTTCCCAATCCCCAAAACTGTGAGAAGTACATTTCTGTTCTTTATAAATGACCCAGTCTCCGGCATTTTGTTATAGCAACATAAACAGACTAAGACAGGCAGGTACTGGAAGATGAGCTGTGCATATGGTAGGTGAGAGGATGCACACATCATGTGGATTCAACGACTGTCTGTTCATGGACTGCTGGTCTTCCCAAGGAAAACAAAGGATCAGACAGGAACACAGTTAAGGACAGGGCAATGTTTCCACCCGTAGCGCCCAGCAGAGAAGACAGCTACGTAAATACCCACTACAGAATGTGACAGGGCCATTAACAATGGTTCAGAGAAAGCACTGAGAACGTGGCAGGGAACGAGGACTCTTGCAAGGGAGGGACTAGCCAGGGAGAGATGATGATAGGGGTCTGTCGGCCAGGACAACGAATTTGAACTTAACCTTTTAAGCAAAGTGAGGAGACTACTGACGGTTTAAGCCAGCAAAGGCCATGAGCAAACTTGTGTTTGGGAAAGACTGCAATGTGCTGTGTGCTATGGGGACAACAGCATAGCTAGTGGCTTGAGGGTCAAACCCACCATGTGTTCCAACTCCAGCTCTTCCTCTTATCACTGGAGTCACTCTGGGTACGTTATTTGACCTCTCTGGACCTTTGTTTCTCCTACGTAAAATAAGGACATCAATACTGTGCCTATATCAGTGGCCTGAAATCAGTAGGACAATCTATTTAAAGACATGTCACATACGTAAGTCTTTAATAAATGGTCCCTATAGTTTTCTGTATTTTCTTCTAAGTCATAAATATACAGACACAAATTGGAGTGGCTGCCTCTCAAAGACTGCTCCCAAGACCAATCCTGCGTCCATAATTCTTTTTTTCTTTTATTTTACTTCAAGTTCTGGTGGACATGTGCAGATCTTGCAAGATTGTTACATAGGTATACACATGCCACGGTGGTTTGCTGCATCCATCCCCCTGTCACCTACATTAGGTATTTCTCCTAATGTCATCCCTCCCCAATCTCCCCACCTCCTGCTATTCCTCCCCTAGCCCCCCATCCCCCAACAGACCCCAGTGTGTGATGTTCCCCTTCCTGTGTCCATGTGTTCTCATTGTTCAACACCCACTTATGAGTGAGAACATGCGGTATTTGGTTTTCTGTTCTTGTGTCAGTTTGCTGAGAATGATGGTTTCCAGATTCATCTATGTCCCTGCAAAGGACATGAACTCATCCTTTTTAATGGCTGCATAGTATTCCATGGTGTAGATGTGCCACATTTGCTTTATCCAGTCTATTTTTGATGGGCATTTGGGTTGGTTCCAAGTCATCGCTATTGTAAACAGTCTCTTTAGCCAGGTGCAGTGGCTCACACCTGTAATCCCAGCACTTTGGAAGGCCAAGATGGGTGGGCCACAAGGTCAGGAGCACCAGACCAGCCTTCACCAATGTGGTGAAACCCTGTCTTTCCTAAAAATACAAAAATTAGCCAGGTATGGTGGTGCACACCTGTAGTCCCACCTACTTGGGAGGCTGAAGCAGGAGAATCTCTTGAGCCCAGGAAGCAGAGGCTACAGTGAGCTGCACTGAAAAACTGGAACTGTTAACTCCCTGCCCAATGCCTTCTCTCTAGCCACAGTGATAGGTCCAATGCTTGGACATGTGACTCAAGTCCAACTAATCAGAGTTATTTATCCTGAGATGTAACTGATACTGGAGAGATGATTCCCTCTTCCTCCCATTGGTGAAGATTTGAAGATGTGAGTTTGGAAGCTGCAGATGACCTTGCAATTATAGAGGCAATTCACAAGGAGAGAATGAGGCTAAAGACAGAGATGAGAAGTGGAGGGACAGTCCTTGGGGTGTCTGAAGATCTATTTCCTGCTCCTGGGCTCCATGGACTTGCCCTGGTTCCTGGCTTTTTGTGGCCTGATTTCTCGTGTCCTTTAATTCTAGAAGCTGTCCTCATAGCTTTCCAATAAATCTTATTTTTGGCTTAAAGCAGTTCAAGTTTGGTGTCTATGATTTGTCAGCCCCCTGACTAATGTGACCAGTGACTGATCTTAGCTTCAGCACATCCCATTAGAGCTCTGTAATTACTCATAATTCCCCCACCCACCCACATCTAACAAAGAGTTTGTTTCTTTATGATTTAGGGAACATTAACCTCTGAAGACTAAAACAGATATAAAGACAGAGTCAAGGTTCATTGTACACGTAATGAACCACCTTTATTAAAAAGGCTACGATGACATAAAATTAGCTCTGTCCCAGATAATCCAGGATAAGTTGTCAGAACCTTCATCCTCTCTGTCTGGTCAGACCACTTGGGTGCAGTAAATCTGCCAAGGTTGATAAACATTGAATATTCTTCACTTATATTTATTGTCCATTCTAAAATTGATGTTTCCCATTGGACGTTTAATCATGGATTGCTTTGTTTAGCATTTTCCCTGTTCAAAGAAGCACGTCAGAAATTGATTCCCTGATAGCAGGAGGTAGGGGATGAAACACAAATCCCGTGGCAAGTATTTGGACTTCTCCCCACTTTCGCCTTTGTGGTTTAGACACTTCATTCCCTAAAGTGAAAGGTAAGGGCTTTAAGACAGAAAACCAATTGGATTGCTGGAATCTAATCAACGACCATGTCCCAGGGCAAAGGGCCAGACTGGAGTGGTCCAACATCCATCTCTCAGCACCTCCCAAATACTACAGCCCACCCAGGTCAGATTCGAGGAGGCTGGTTCTTTGCTCCTAACGGGCGTGAGGCTGACAGGTAAAAAAGTTCCACTGGGGCAGAGGAAATGAAATTGAATTCCAGTTGGAGGTTATTTGTCTTCCCCATAACCTGTAGTGGTCTCAAGCGATAGCACCGCAAGTAGCAAGGTTCAAACTCACATCTGTGAGTCAATTATGGGGTACCTGCCTTTAGAAAGGGTTCTGATGTGTTAGATTTAAAATGTTTCAAACGTACTGAACAGAAAGGAAAAAGAAGAGGGAACCAAGCCCCTCAGGGACTTTGTTTGAATCTATAGAAAGGCTGAATTGAAACCTGCAGAGTATTTATAAAGAAGCTGCAAAATCTTTTATTCATTTGAAAGGAGTTGGAAGAGAGACCAGGAAATGAGGCAGGGGAAACCAGGCTGAAGTGAGGAAAGGAAAGGGGGGCAGTAAGAGACAGCTTTGTAATATCAGCCATAAGGAGCCATTTCTGCAATTGTGAGGATGTGAACCATTGCCATCATTGGTGTCATCGGCAGAAGATCTGGGAATGAGTGCCACCTCTACCACTCACTAGTTCTATAAAACCTCACTTCCACTCTATGAACCTGTTTCCTTGCCTATAAAATGGAACTAAACTCAACATACAAGACTGTGCAAAGATCCAAATGATACAATAGATGTGAAGTCCTTTATAAGCTGTTGAGAGCCACACAGATGCTGGTATGCTTATAATTCGTTTCATTTAAGCCAGTGTATACCATATATAAAATGGAAGCCCTAGCAAAGGGCCCAGAGGCCAAATTCAGATGACAGCAGCCAAGATTAGAAAAGATAAGGCCCAGGTAAAAAAGCCATTTCTATTAAAGAATTATTTATAAAAGATCTAAAGCAAGTTGTTTTGTGCAAAGTTCTGAGGCCCACAGATTGACAGGCTTGCCTTAGCTCAACAGGGTAAAGTGGCTTACATTAGCTGATCACCTGTGAGTGATCACATGGTTTTAATGCAAATTCTCATAATGCTGGAAGACCTTGGTGGCTAGAGTCCTTGGACTTACCCAGATAACCGTCCCTAAGGACACCGTTTTGCCATTGGTGTGCTTACTAACTAGTGCCACTGCCTCTTAGTGACCTGTTCCTGAATTGCAGGCATAATATGAATCAGAACCATGGCAGCCTCTCCGACAGCACATCTTAGTGTTGGCTGCATATTCGGATCACCTGGGGATTTAAAAAAATACGGATGCCTGGAATTTGCTAATATCCTAATACCAGATATCAGGATTTAAATGGTCTGAATACATTCTGGGCATTGGGACTTTCAAAAGCTTCCTTGTTGATCCTAAACTACAGCCACGTTTAAGAATCAAGAGCAGAGGCCAGCAAACTTTTTCTGTAAAGGGCCAGATAGTAAACATTGTGGGCTTTACAGGCCATGTGGTACCTGTCACAGCTCCTCAACTTAGCCATCATAGTGTGAAACCAGCCGTAGATAATATACAAATAAATAGACTGTGTTTCAATAAAACTTTATTCACAAAAACAAGTGGTAGGTCAAGGACCGTGGTTTGCCAACCCCTGCTCTAGAGCTTCAGTGCTGAAAGCATGGTCCCAAAAACAGCAGTATCAGCAACACCTGGGAGACTGTTAGAAATGCAGACCCTCAGGTTTTAATAAAATCCGCCCCCACCTCCCACTACCCCATGAAAAAGCATGCTCATTTAAGTTTGCAAGACACTGCTGCAGAGGGCACACTTTGTGAATCCAGCCAGCATTACAGCCCCAAAATGAAGGTTTCCCATCACTGTCAGCATCTCTCCTGCCTGTCACCTCTATCAGCCTAGCTATCTCCTGGCTGCCACATTTCTGTAGCATCTCCTCCTTGGTGACTCAGACAATCTGGGCAGCTGTCTACATTTGATTACAGTGAATCCAAAGGGTCAATGGAGCCACATGCTCCAATCTATATTTTTCATAATAGTATAGGAGAAGGACAAAGCTACAGAGCCTTATCAGGTGATACACCCCTGCTCTCAGGAACTACCCATTTAAACTTGCCAAATGTCATGTAGTTTTCCAAACACCCATACTGCTTTAAGCCTTTGTGCCTTATACATAGTGCTTGAAATGCTCACAAGGAAAGTCCTGTGAGTCATCTTGCCATCAGGGAAATATATCCAGCCTTAAAAAGATGACACTCATGAGACCTTTTCTCCAACCCTCACCCAAAGTTACTCCTTCCTCCACCCTAGCTCCATAAACTATATACACATTTGCTCTTGCCCTTGTATATTTATGATATTATGGTAATAATGGGCTTATCAGTCTGTCTCCTCAACTAGATGCTAAGCCCTTCTGTTCCAGGGCACATCAATCAGTCCTTTCTGCAGTCACATACCTAGCACAGGGCTTAAAACAATAAATGTTTAATAGATTGACATTGGTTTTCATTTAATTGACCTAAAAGTAAGTTAATATTTCTTTTGTAACTAACATGCTAACCTAATCACTACAGAACACTTATAATGATGAATACCTAATAACAGCCCATGTGAAGTGTTTTCCAGAACAAACTTGAGAAATGTTGCTGCTTAGACTATAGCACTGGCCCAGACAAGATGCAAGCTTGTCATACCTGCCCCCGCTAAATTTGGATCCTGGCTCTGGCCCCCACCCAGCAATAAGGAGGAGATAAGAGAGGGGCTGGTAGGTTAAATTTGGTTCCTATCAGCTTGAGGCATCCTTCCTGCCAGGTAGTTGCAGAATGGTCTCGGGGGCACATTAGAATTTTCACCCAAACAGGAAGAAACTGGCTTTGGGTAGGGAATTTGCCACCAAGTTCACGGCACAGACAGGGCCAGAACCACCCTGCATTTGCCCAGGATGCTGTCCAATAGAGTAAGCCAGACCCCTTAAAAGAAGTTGCATAGGAAGTGGCCTCTGTCATCATGTCACCTCCCCCACTTGGCTCACCTACACCAGAACTGGGTGGCAGAGCAGAGAGGGCATGGATCCTCAGAAGGGCCTCACACTTAGATCCAAAGCCCCAGAAGGGTCAGCAACAAAACGTCTTTCCATTACAACCCTGCATTCAGATTTCCGATGGATCAGGGGTCGATCCAAAATGTTCATCTGTCTCATTCCTCTGTCTCTTTTGAGCTGACATTTTGACGAGGCTTCCACCCAAGAATCCTGCCATTTGGATGATAGCAGCCCAGCTGGGTAGAGTCTTGGCAGCAAATATGGCACCAGAATCCTTATTCCTGACTCCCTGCCCAGTGCTCTCTCCGGTCACTGCTCAAAGAAGCCCCACCCTCCCATGTGCCAGTACCCCCACAGGACAGTCAGTATTTGTGCACAAGCACGTTTGGTGCGCTGCTGCATGTGTGTATAGAGGGAGTCACAGCTGGTTACTCCATCACAACCTAACATGCAGCTGTTCTAGGAGAATCAGGAAGAAGCCAGCCAGTGCTCTGCCTGCTTTTGGCACCACCTTCCCTGTGCTTGGCCAGAAATGAGGAGCCCAATCTAACCCACAAAGTGGCACTGAGAGGCCCCCTCCCCTCTCTGGGCTTCAGTTATCATGTCTCTAAAAGGAGTGTGTTATACTTAATAACAGTCACAGTTGATACTGATTTGCATTCGCCGTGTGCTCACAGCATTCTGTACATTTCCTCATTTGATCTTAACAATGAGGCCATTCTCCAAATGGGAAACTGAGTGGCTTAGTTTGGGATTCCCCCAAAGGCAGATTCTAAGACAAAAATCAATGTGCATATAGTTGACTTGGGAGAGGACCCTAGGAAATATCAGCAGGGAAGTGGGGAAGTGACATAGAGAAGGAATCGCAGGCCACAGACGGTGGCAGGTAAGCTGGCTACACAGTGGCAACTGGATCAATCCAGTGGGATAACTCTGGGAATGGACAGACCACCCACCATCAAATAAGCCCACGTACATACAGGACAAAGGAGCAGCAGTGTTTACAAGAGATTCAATCACATGAAATTGCCACACTCACCTTTCACCTATAGAAGTGGCAATTTCATGAAATTCCACAATATTAATTCCAAGAATGGTTGGTTGAGGGATCCTGGGAGGATGAAGAGGGAGGGTGCTAATTCCAGGGACCTTCCATTTCACCTCACAAGGCAGAGCAGCTTTGCAAAGTCCTGGGGTGGGGAAGCCCTTGAGCATAGAGATGCGGATCCCGGCAGTGGGAACGGCACCCTGAACAGCCAGAGGGGACTGAGCAGAGTCCTCATGGCATCTGCCACACTGACCAGGAAGAAGTAAGATTCAAACCGAATTCAAACCCAGGGCATCTGTCTGACACTCATAGATTTAACGCATACACTACCTCCATTTGATTTCTAAGATTTTATCCTTAGAATTTCCCTGGGGACATAGTCCTTTGCTTCTAAGATTCTAGAAGTCCTCAACTCCAAAATCTAAAACTCGAAGACACAAAGTCTTAAACAGTGGGGCAAGCCACGCCACTTAGCCAAGGCTAGCTATTCCTTTACCTGTTTCACAGACATGTGCCACATACATACAGTGTTCCAGATTCTGCATTGGGTTCAAAGGATACACAGTAAGGAACTCTGCCCTGAGAAGAGGGATCAATACCAACCAGTCGACCCTTGAACAACATGGGCTTGAACTACACATGACAGGTCCACTGATAAGGAAGATTTTCTTCAGTGAAAGTTACAGAGTGTGCCAGTTTCTCCTGCCTCCCCTTCTACCTCCTCCACCTCCTTCCCCTCTGCCACCCCTGAGAGAGCAAGACCAACCTCTTCTCTTCCTCCTCTTCCTCAACCTATTCAACATGAAGATGACAAGGCTGAAAACCTTTAGGATGATCTACTTCCTCTTTTTTTTATTATTATACTTTAAGTTCTGGGGTACACGTGCAGAATGTGCAGGTTTGTCACGTAGATATACATATGCCATGGTAGTTTGCTGCATCCAGCCCCCCATCACCTACATTAGGTATTTCTCCTAGTGCTATCCCTCCCCTATCCCCTCTCCACCCCCTGCTATCCCTTCCCTAGGCCCCCACCCCTTGACAGGCCCCAGTGTGTGATGTTCCCCTCCCTGTGTCCATGTGTTCTCATTGTTCAATGCTTTTACACTGTTGGTGGGAATGTAAATTCATTCAACCATTGTGGAAGACAGTGCGACGATTCCTCAAGAATCTAGAAATAGAAATACCGTTTGATCTACTTCTTAATGATAGTAATAGGTTTTCTCTTCCTTATGATTTTCTTAAGAACATTTTCTTTTCTCCAGCTTACTTTATTGTAAGCATACAGTATATGATATACATGACACACAAAATCAGGTTGATAAGCTGTTTGTGTTATTGATAAGTGATTTGTGTTATTGATAAGCCTCTGGTCCACAGTAGGCTATTAGTAGTTAACTTTTGGAGGAGTCGAAAGTTACACATAGATTTTTGGCTGCACAGGGGGTGGGCGTCTCTAACCTTCCCAACCCCATTGTGTTCAAAAGTTAAGTGTATAATGAAATGGTGGAAGAGTAGTGTTATGGTGGTTGCTTGGGACTAGAGGAGGCCCCCGTGGCCCTTGAAAGAGAGGAAGCAAGAGACCTCCTGCAGGAGAATGAATGTACAGCCTAAGCTGGAAGCAGAGCAAGGCAGAGCTGCCATCTGCATATCTTCCCCGAACAGTCATCTCAAGGGTACGACTAATGTGCTTTGTGGAACAGGTGATTTACAGAGTTGCTCAAGACCCCAATTCTTTAGATGTTGTCCATGAACTTCTGTTTCAAACTTTTAGGAATGAGTTATGACATACCACCCTGAAAATTCAATTACCTCAGCAAGACATTCAGCATAAATCAAAGATATTTAGAGCTGGAAGAGGCGTTTGAGATCATCCACAGAGTGGAAGCGACTTGCCCAAGGTCACACAGCAGACGATAGGGTTGACAGAGATAGATGAGCAACCCATAACTTTTGCCTCTATTGGCATGTGCTGGGAAGGACCGTTGCCTTCACAGTTCGTCCCTTTGTCTCTATCATCAGATTAAAGTAGAGAAAAGGCCTGGTAAGAGAATCAGAGAATCTGACGTAGACTCTGAGCTTCCCCAACACGGTTCTTGATATCTGATCAGTAACGGGGATAATTGCAACTGCCCTGCTGAGAATCAAATGAGGTAATGTCTCATTAGTAAATGGTACATACTCCTGCAAATGCAAAGGGGTTATTAATAATCTTTATTCTTTATTATTACTAGTTATTATTGTTCATTGTGCCTGGAATAATGATCACTAAGTTGTTTCTCATTTTTTAATATATTTTGTTTGCTTAATATATTTTAAATTTCAAACACTACAGAGAATATAAAATGAAAAGTCACAGTGTTTCTCCCAGCCTCCCAGACTCCCACCCCTTCCCCAAAGGCAGCCTCTGTTAATATAACAGTTTCTTATAGCTCCTTCCGGAAAAACGCTTTCTGCGTAAAACAGCACGTGCACGTGTAGGTCTGTCTTTTCCATTGTTCTACCGTTTGCATTTTTATTTTCCTCATGTAACGGTATACCTGGGGCAGGGTCACACAGCAGTAATATAGATCCACCTCATTCTTCTTTAATGAGGAAAGAGTGTTCCATTAATGAATAAACCAGAAAGTTTTTAACCACACTCCTGTTGATGGTCATTTGTGGTCTTGTTGGGATTTTTTCCATTCCAAAAGAGCTGCCATGAGCACCTCATACATTCATTTAAGAGCATGGAGAATCACCATAACATATGCTCTTAGACCAGAAGTTACTGGGTCAAACACCATGTGCATTTAAAGTCTCGAAAGGGAGGCTAAGCTGCCATCCAGAGAGAGGTTACACTAGCAGTCCACCCCCCACACACTCACACATACACACACTTCTCCCATTAAATGTATATGGGAGTGTCTCTTTTTCCCAAACTCTTGTCAATCCTGTACAATAGAAAACGTTTTAATATTTGTCAAGCTGAGAAGTAAAAAATGGAATTTTATTATTATTTTTATTTGTTTCTCCTTTGTTATGATTACCAGTGAACTTCTTTTTGTATGTTGATTGGCAATGTGGAGTGTTGTTTCGTTTTGTTTAGAGGAAGGGGTGTGTGTGTATGTGTGTGTGTAAGAGAGAGAGAATAGAAAGAGGAAAGGAAGATGGAGTAGAAGCTCCCTTCTTAAATGCTTGTTTAGAGTTTCTGCCCATTTTTTTCTACTTTTCCTCCCATATCACTTTGTATAACCCTAATATACATTCTGGAAAGCAGCCTTTGGCTTGATGGCATATACTTTTGTCCCCTCTGGTTTATTGTTAATTTCTTTCTTTATCATACTTTTGCCAGGGTTTTTAATGTGTAAAATGACCTTCTAACAGATCTTTTATATTCACTCTCACCACAACTGTAATCCTTTGAAAACAAAAGCCAGATCACGTTGCTCCCTTGCATAAAACCTTCCTGCTGTTTTCCATCGTTCTTAGGATAAATTCTGCAACTTCACCATGACTTTGAAGGCCCTTCCTGGTCTAGAAACTGCCTATCTCTCCATCTCATGGCTCCCCTTCACTCACTGGACACCACGCATGCCTGGCACCTGCTCATGTGAGTTTTTGGTACTTTGTTTAACTTCCATCTAGAATGTTTTTCCTCCTGTCGGCAGATAGCTGACAGAGGACAGCACTTTCATTCTTCAAGCCATGGTTTAAGAGTCACCTTCTCAGAGAGGCTTCTGGGATCCCCCGTCTAAAGGAGACCTGCCTTGGTTATCCTCTGTTTCGGTTCCTCGTCTGTCTTCTTGGTCACACTTACCACAATGTACAGGTACTTACGGTTTGCTTCCCTCTATCATTCCCCCTCCAGAATATAAGCTCCCTGAGGACAGGACCCTGTCTTGTCTTGTTCACCGTTGCAACCCAGCACCTTGACCAGTGCCTGAAACTGGGAGGGGAGCCCCTCCCAGTTCTTTGTTTAATGCATAAATTCACGTCTAGTTAGAATTCCCATCTCCTTCCTTCAGAGTTTTGCATTTTTCTGGGAAGCTTAGAAAGGTCTTGATCTCTTGTTTCATCTTCAGGTTCAAGGTCATCCATTGAGATTCCTTTTCATTCAGTGCCCTCTCTGTTCCAGGCTGTTTGTAGGCACCGGGATCACCGTGTGAACAAGACAGTGGCCCTCCAAAAACTCTAACCCCAGTGTGTGCATGTCGAGCCCATCAAAAAAGGTAAATGGAGAAAAAGAAATAAATGATTTTCAAAGATGACAAGAGCTATGGAGAAAATAAAGCAGAATTATATCAATGTGAAAATACATGTAAATAAAATAAATTTGAAGAAAAGCAGGATTATTTGAATGTCATCATGTGAAAATAAAGCAGAATAGGGATGGCCAGAGGTGTCTCTCAGGAGGGGACATAAGAGTAAGATGAGGAGGCAGCCTGAGATGAGTGTGCCAAGCAGGGCGACAGCAGGTGCCGAGTCACTGAGCAGGCAGGACCTTGGTGAGTCCCAGGCACAGAGAGACCGGGGGGCAACCTAAGAAGAGGCTCAGTCATTAAAGGCAGGATCACCCCACAGAGAGGACAGCTGGGGCACCATCCTAACTGCAAGGAGCAGCCACTGAGGCACTCTAAACCAGGGAGGGCACCACCCTGTGATCTATCTAGAAGTTAGTTTAGTGAAAGAAAAAAGAGACCTAGCCTCATAATTTGTCTTTACCCAAAACTACTGGTCAGTTGTCTAATTTATCAAATAATTCATCCTGGCTGGGCGCAGTGGCTCATTCCTGTAATCTAAGCAAAAGCACTCTGGGAGGCCAAGGCAGGTGGATCACGAGGTCAACAGATTGAGACCAGCCCAGCCAACATGGTGAAACTCCATCTCTACTAAAAGTACAAAAATTAGCTGGGTGTGGCAGCGGGTGCCTGTCATCTCAGCTACTCAGGAGGCTGAGGCAGGAGAATCATTTAAATCTGGGAGGCAGAGGTTGCAGTGAGCTGAGATCACACCACTGCACTCCAGCCTGGGTGACAGAGGGAGACTCTGTCTCAAAATAAATAAATAAAATAAAACAAATCTGTTTTTCCCTCTCCAAGATTTGAAGTGCTTCTTTTAACATGTACTGGTGACCCTTAAACAACTTGGGGGTTGGGAATGCAAACCTCCCAGGCTGTCAAAAATTCACATATGACTTTTTGATTCCCCCCCGACAAGTCAGCTACTATTACTGTTGACCGGAAACCTTACCAATAACATAGTCAATTAACATATATTTGGCATGTCATATACATTATATGTGGTATCTTACGATAAAATAAGCTAGAGAAAAGAAAGTGTTCTTAAGAAAATCGTAAGAAAAAAATATATTTATTATTCATTAAGTGGAAGTAGATCATCATAAAGAACTTCATCCTCACTGTGTTCAGTAGAGTAGCTCAGGAAGAGGAAGGGTTGATCTTGCTCTCTCGGGGTGGCAGAGGCGGAAGAAAATTCACAAATAAGTTGACTCCTGCAGTTCAAATCCCTGTTGTTCAAGGTTCAACTAACTGTACTGAATTTCCTTTGGGTATTTAGTATATTTTGGGGCTCCATTCTGTTCGTTTGTTTCCTGAAACCAAATGTTTTGATGATTGTATCTTCGTGATACAGTTTAATATCTCCAAGCATCACTCTTCCTTTGTTATTAATTTTTACAGAATTGTCCTAATTTTACACACTTATTTTTTTCCCAGGTTGTTTTTCTAATCCTTTTGTCAAATTTTGAAAGTGAAATCCTCTTCATGTTTTAACTAAAATATATTAATAAAAAGATACTATATTTTTAGCAATATAATAATATTCTACCAATAAACACCACCTATTTTTATTTGTTCCTGTAGTGGATTTTTGCTTTTTATACACCAATTTAACAGCTATTGGTTTATTAAAATAACTCTTATAACTTGCTTGCAAAAACTTGTGGGAATATGGAAAACAGAAACATAAAAGAAAATACAGAAGCAACTAAGAATCCTATATCATTGTATCACGCAGAGAGAAAATTGGGCTAACTGGTTCAAGGAGTCTCTTTATTCTTGTACATACAGGACACATGCAGGCACTTGTGTGGGTCATTACACAGCATATTTCATTTTAAATTGTTTAAAAATGAAATTTCTTTTTTTTAATTTTTGAGATGGAGTTTCGCTCTTGTTGCCCAGACTGGAGTGTGGTGGCACAATCTCAGCTCACTGCAACCTCTGTCTCCCAGGTTCAAGCAATTCCCAAGTAGCTGAGATTACAGGCACCCACCACCACATCTTGCTAATTTTTGCATTTTTAGTAGAGATGGGGTTTTACCATGTTGGCAAAGCTGGTCTCACACTTCTGACTTCAGGTGATCCACCCACCTCAGCCTCCCAAAATGCTGGGATTACAGGCGTGAACCACTGCATCTGGCCGCAATGTCCTATTTGATCCTGTGATTGTATTTTCTAAAGCAAAATTATAGTAGTTACCCAACATTACATCACACAAATTTTTGATAATTTATTCAACTACTCTTTAATTGTTATACATTTCAGGGATTCTGGGTAACGTTTTGTTCTTATGTTATTACAGTGAACACCTTTATAAAGATAGTTCCTTTGACTTGACCTGTCGACATCTTTTACTGGTTTTTCTCCTGGTGTGCAAGGCCCTTTTGTTTAGTAAAGATTTTAATCCTTTGTCTGCCAAATATGTGTGACATTTACCTACTTTGCTGTTTGCCCTTTAATTGTATAAAGTATATTGAATGGAGGAGGGTTAAATTTTTTAATATTTGGGGGATTTTTTTTGAAAGATGAGTATCTATCTAGACTAATTTTCCTTCCAAATAGTCAATTTTCACAATACAATTTGTTGAACTATATAACCTTATTGTTTTCATTCTGAAGGTTTGTTAAGCTATGTCAACTGCTAGTTCACATAGAACTGTCTATTCTGTTCTATTCTATTGATCTGTCAGTTGAATCTTACACCTGTGCTAAACCATCCTAATTACATTTCATATTGTATTTTAATTTCCTGAAGATTAGAGTTCCCTTTTTTGAAATGTTATAATTCACGAAGTGGCCAGTTAGCTCAGTTGGTTAGAGTGTGGTGCTAATCAAAATGTTCTAATTCTAAATCCAGAATAGAAAGAGGCCTCAAATAAACAGCAAGAAGCTCATACATGTTGGCTGATGTGTTCATATGAGGGTTAATTCCATGCCAAGTGCACTACCTATGCTGAAATGGAATAGCTGGGAAGGAGATCTTATTCCTTGACTGCCTGCTTCCTTGAAACAAAGGGACTCACTGGAAACTACAGTTCCCAAAATGCACTGCTCTAGGGCTTGACTAATGCCTCTGCTGGCCACTGCAGTGAGTTCATGAACCACTCTGGCCAGAATGGTTCTTTCATCAGGCCCCAGACAGCAGCCAGGGGATCTCCTGGGATGGTGGCTGGGAGAGGGAAGATATAGAATGTGCTCTGAGGGCCTCAAAGGCAGGACCACTGTCTGTTGGGATGGATTTTCAGTTCTTAGGTTTGACAGGACACTAGCCCTCTGGCCCAAAAAGCCAGGAGAGAGGGAGAGCCCCTCTCTACCTCCCTTTTGGCTAATACATTCATTCAGACTGGAGTGGTGGAACATGCTTTGGCATTTAAAAGCAATCTTCATTCTGCTGCCTGTAGAAACTGCCCCCAGATACCTGAATCACAGGCTACCGGTCTTGGTTTCTGGCAGTGGTGTCCTGTTCTGCTCTTTTCTGTAGTTTAAAAATATATCCGAAGGATCTTGGAAGGTACTAAGAATTTCTTGCCAGGTGCCACCTGGAATTAGAAGTCACCAATTACATCCAGGCACGGTGGCTCACACCTGTAATCCCAGCACTTTGAGAGGCTGAGGTGGGTGGATCATGAGGTCAGGAGTTCAAGACCAGCCTGGCCAACATGGTGAAACCCCATCTCTACTAAAAATATAAAAATTAGCCAGGCATGCTGGTGGGTACTTGTAATCCCAACTACTTGGGAGGCTGAGGCAGAGAATTGCTTGAATGGGGGTTGCAGTGAGCTGAGATTGCACCACTGCACTCCAGCCTGGGTGACTCCATCTCAAAAAAAAAAAAAAAGTCACCAATGACTTGTTTTAGTAAATAAATAAATATAAAATGCTAATGTCTTTCAGTATTGTTTTATAAGAAGTGGCTGCAATTTTTTCTGCAGGTGCCGCTGACAGCTCCTGCTTGGTCTTAGGAAGCTGGGGAAGACAGAAAGAGGGAATAATGGCTACTAAGCATCTTGGAAGAGGGAGTTTACTTAGCCCATGAGCTCAAACCACGTCACCTCTCTGGGTTACCAAAGGTCTTTCCTGTATTACCATGAAGGCCCTACTGAGAATAAGAAGCTGATAGTTTTGTTCCCATTTGCCATGGATCCCTGTGTGCCCTCTCCCTCCCTAAGGGACTTCACAGAGATGGCAGAGAGTGTTCAAGGCAATCTGGGGTCCTCTGGCCATATCCAGGGCACAGTCTTAGGCCAGGCATAATGAGCAGAATCTCCACACACCCCCAACATTCCGGTCCCCTAGTTATTCACTCCAATGCTAATCTAGGTACTGCGGTAAAGGGACCTTGTAGAGGTAAAGTCTCAAATCAACTGACCTTAAAAAGGCATGGTTATCTGGGTGGACCTGACTCAATCAGATGAGCCATTTAAAAGCAGAATTTTCTCCAGCTGGTGAGAGAAGAAGAATCAGATTTGAAGCACACAGGGATTGGATATGTCTTGTCCAATGGTTTGAAGATTCAGGGGACCCCAGGAGAAGGAATGTGAGTGGCCTTAAGTTGCTCACAGAGGCCCCTGATGGACAGCCAGCAAGGAGACAGACTCCAGTCCTTCACCCAAAAGGAACCAAATTCTGCCAATACCCTGAGTGAGCTTGGAAACAGATCTCTCCCCAGAGCTCCCAGAAGAGGACTCAATTCAGCCAGTTCCTGAATATCAGTCTTATGATACCCTGAGCAGAGAATCCAGCCACACCATGCTGGACTTCTGACCTACAAAACTGTATGCTAATAAATGGGCTTCGCTTTAAGCCATTAAATTTGTGGTGATTAGTTATGCAGCAATAGAAAACTGATACAACATCCAGTGGCAACAAAGCATGCCTCCCAGACCCAATTCCTCCCTGCGCTAAGTAGAGCAGCCTGGACCAGAGCCCAGCTCTGTCTGCATCTTTGCAGGAAATTCGCTGTCAAAGATCAAAAGTTAGCCCAGTGTGGTTCATGACAGGAAAACCAATTACTCCCTGCCTGGCTCCTTGCCACCTGCACTGATGGGAAAGGGGGAACTCTGCACATATTACAGTATCCCTGGTGGCTGGGACAGCAGTGCAGCAAGCATGACCCATTAACACATCAAGAGAATGCCATGGGACTGCATGGCTAAACCCCCATTTTTATTTTTCCAGGCATCTGGAGGAGGAAGAAGGAGGCAGAGGCTGTGTACTGAATCTAAAGCTATGTATTTCCATGACTTCAAAAGACAACATCGTCTAAGCCCTTACAAGCGGAAGAAAAGGAACGATGGGAGGGGACGAAGGGTGGGGACCAGGGAGCTGGGGCAGGCGGTACCACGGTTGTACCACCAGCATGTTAAAACGCTCTCCCCGCAGACCCGACAATCACCAGCGCTACACACCCGACAATTTGAGATTTAGACATATTCAAGTTTTCTAAGCCTCAAATTAGCCCTTGTAAGAGCTTATCTTCTTTCCCCCCAATTGACTTTAATCAAGTGCCTCAGAAGCTGGGAAATATTTTAAGTTAATCAGGCCCTTAATGCGGTGCCTGGGGAATGCCGCCGAGCTGCCTGCTCCTGCTCCTCCCTTTGCTACACTTTCCCCATCTCTTGCTCTCTTCCCTTTACCCCTCACTACGTTTGGGAAATGCTTGGCAAATGAAAGGGAGACCACAAGAGAGAATGCGATAGTGAACACGACACATTAGAGCAGAAGCGTAAAATGGTCGTCCTGACATTCGTAGGCAAATGCCGGCTGCAGCAACAAGCAGCCTTTGTGAGCATGTTTCTATCCAAAATGTTTTAATCAGTGCTTAAAGTGCATGGAACACATGGCAGATTCCTGCCCAGCAACAACTCACAGCACAGTGACCTCATTTCTGACTCCCAGCTACAAGCCAAGGTCTGACAAGACGGCAAATACTTGAATACCAACAATCATAATCACGAAGATTTATCGAGCACTCACTATGTGCTCGCTGCTGTGTTCTGCATATGCAAACTCATTGGCTTTTCACAAAGTAAAAGTCCTTTAAGAGCAACACAGTTACTGTTTCTGTCTTACAGGCGATGAAACTGCAGCCTAAAGAGGCTAAGTAATTCATTCCAAGATCTTTCTGACTCCTGTTCTACTGCGAACTTGTGAGCACCCCAAAATTCCAGGCTGGGTGTATTCCATACTCCCAGTCTAGCTAGGGAGATCTTATAACACCACAAAACAAGGGACAAGGCCGCAGGACTCCAGAAAGGGCAGGCTGAGGTCAAACGCACACATATCTGTGTCTTACATCAGGCTGCCCGGAGGCAGACCTTGAGAATTTGTGTGCGAGAGATTTATTTAAGGAAGAAGGAAAAGAAATGATGGAGTGAGAGAAGAAGGAAAAACAGGGAAAGGGAAGAAACCGAGCAAGGGTGAGATTTTAGGCAAGGTCCCAACCTCAGCCTGATTCCCCAGGGGACCCTAGAGCATACCTCAGCAGCCGTCCTACCTCCAGCAAGGGAGCTGACCTCTTTTTCAGCACCAGTTACCCAGCAGCCTGCCCAGGAGACAACAGGATTCCCAGGCCCTTTCAGCTCTCCGTGCTCTTAGGGACAGTGGATCCACAGGTTCAAGCAGTCGAAGGTAAAGCAGATGTTACTGCGTGCACAGATGGGCCAGAGGGATCTGAGAGGATCTGCAGAGCCTTGTTGGTGTCCCCTGCGATCTATTTAAATCCTGAGGTGTCTATCTAGCTGTGTGGCCTTGGGCAAGTTGCTTAACCTCTCTTGAGTCTCAGGATCTGCACCTGT
This sequence comes from Callithrix jacchus, assembly GCF_049354715.1. NCBI lineage: Eukaryota > Metazoa > Chordata > Mammalia > Primates > Cebidae > Callithrix > Callithrix jacchus. The sequence continues at coordinate 23,656,435 of NC_133521.1, forward strand.
GAAACAGGAATAATGATTCCTATTCCTCCCTTTCAGACTTAGCATGAGAATTCGATTAGATAAAATGAGGCTGCGTGATTTAAAACTGGCATCAGTATTCCATGATGCAGCATTGCCCAAGTGGCCATAAAATTCCCCAAAAAGACAGAGGAAAAGACAAAAAAAATCATCACGAGTAACTCACAAAGACTTGCAAATGGGCTCCTCAGGACTCAGTTCCCATCCTTCCCCATCAATGAGGAGGCCGTTTTGAATCATCCCTTTGAGCTGCGGCCACACAAGCAGAATTATGTCTTCCCATTAAAACCCAACCACTTTGGGCCTGTGAAAAAGCTCCCCCGTAACAGTTGGGAGCTGCCCCATGCAAAGTCAGCTCTCCATACAGCACATCAGGTGCCTGGGCCTGCATCTCTGTTTGACTACTACCCAGAGGATGGAGCTTGTGAAGTTTGAAAGAAAGGCCCCATCTGAAAGGGGAAGAGGAGAGAAGTATGTCCAGGGTTGGTGTCTGCCAGAGTTCTTTAATCTAGCTGCATTGTTTTAGTTCTTTAATTAAGTGTCTGCTCACATTCCCAGCTCACCTTCCCAAAAAACGCAGCTATATTGAGCAGATATGTAAAAGCCAACAATTAAATTGTCTTATCAAATTTTCGCAGCTTATTAAGTTGTTCAGTTGCATGGGAAATGATTAGTGTCTGTAAATAGAGAAAGAAAGCATCAGCCCTCAGCCCAGGAGCCTGCAGACTAGGGCTGGAGGACCTCAAGGCAGTGCCCTAGAAGGGGTGGGAGTGTGGGCTGGCCTCACTGAATTCTCGGCAGTGCCCTCCTTCCAGTCCTCAAAGGGCCCAACGGGCTTTTTGTTGAACATCCAGGTAGGAAGGAATGGCAGAGATTAACTGACTTCTCTGAGGCCCCAGAGAGAGCCCTGAACCTGGAGACAGGAGGCAGAATTTTCAAGTCTAAGACTCCACCATTTACCAGCTGCGGGAACTCAGGAAAATGCTGACACCCCCTCAGTCTGTTTGCTTATTCCAGTTGGCCAAGACTGGGGTAGAGACCTGATTCCTGGTGACACCTGATGCTCACTCAGTGCCTTACCGAGGGTGGCCTAGTACTCAGGAAGAGGCCTCTTCCATCGCTGCATCTAAACAGCTTCCACCAGTGTGCTTTATAGATCAGACCCTAAGCAAACCCCTTCCTTCCTGTCTAGGAGGGCCTCTCACTAACAAATTCTGGATTCTAAACCTCAGAGTCAGTGTCTGGCCATCAGGAAGGCTGAACCCCTCCTGCCCCAGAAAAATTCCTGTGGTCACTGGTGAGAAGTTTTTTTCCATTTTGGATATGAAAAGAGAAAGCTTAATGTTCCTCATTTTCCTGGAATGTCTCATTTAGATTAGCTGTTTGTATGTTGTTGGTCCAGCCACCCCCACCCCACCCCCAAAATTCTACAAATTACATAGTTATGTGAATAAAATATGCAGCCAAAATTTGACCTTTGGCATGGAGACTGAGCACCATCACTCCCTTTGCTTAAGGATAGGATTTCTTTGAAAATCTCTCACTGGCTTCAGCTGAGTTCCCTGAAAATGTGGAGGAGCTACAGAACGCACTGGGGCTCTAGGAGTGGACTACCCTAGGAAATTGGGGAAAGGACTTTGAAGGGATCTCTTTTGTTCTCTTGGATCAAGACATCCATGTTGGATAAAATCTGGAAAACACAGAGAGAGAGAGAGAGAGAGAGAGAGAGAGAGAGAGAGAGAGAGAGAAAGACAGAGACAGAGAGACAGAGAGAGAGAGAGAAAGACAGAGACAGAGAGACAGAGAGAGAGTTCAGGAGTAGCCTGGGCCCAGCCAGGCAGAGAGGATGTGGCCAGGGCTGGACTGCTGAACATGTGGTCAGATGGCTTAAGACAGGAGCAAAACAGAAACTCCCAGAACAAATTTGCCATGGACAGTACAAATGAGTAGAGAGTAGGGGTCAGCCTCTGTCCAACCTACATCCACAACCCCTGAAGCAGCACCTATCCTAAGACTCATCAACCACTGGCCCATGATATGACTCATCAACCATTGGCCCATGACTCATCAACTATTGAAGGGGTCACAGTGCATCAGCCCCAAGAAGAACTGTAAAAACATACAGTTTTGCACAGATTTCTTCATAACTTTAGGGCACCATCACATCCACCCAACTGGTGACCCTCTTAATGCCCCTGGAAGGGGCAGAGCAGCTCTCACCACCCCTATTTGTTCTCATTGGAAACTTCCAAGCTTAGAAATTCAACCATTGCATAATCCATTGCAGAGAATTGAAGTCAGGCTTACTTGACTTGTTCAAAGTTGCAAAACAACCTCTAAATAGCCTGGGAGTAGAATTCAAGGTTTCTAACAGAGCACGCTCTTTCATAGCATTTTAAAACACTTTGGGAAAAGGCCCACGATAAAGTCACAGACCATCAAAAATCCATTTTGCCCAAGCTGGAAAGTCAAGAACGGACCTAGGGCACATGCATCCTGGAGAAAAGTGAAGAGAGGGTTTTTCCTTTCTTCTCATGGTCAGCTGCGGAGTTCTTTCCATACATCAAGACTCCTTTCCTTGGTTTTTCACAAAATGAAGCACTGTTACTTAGATTCTGGCAACGCGTTAGATACTTTGCTCCCATCTCCCTCCCTCCTTCTCCACTTATTTCCCTTTTACGAACATGCCATCTTTATCCAGAATGACAGGTGCTGTGGGGAGAAAAGCATAAGAAAATCTAACTTTCTTATAAACATACAAAAATTTGTAATGTGAGAATTGTCTGCTTTTTGAAGGATTAGTTGTGCGTATTCTACAAAATGAGTCAGCTAAGTTAGAAACATTAATGGAGTCAATGGAACCTATGACATCTTTGATTTTTTTTTTTTTTTTTTTTTTTTTTTTTTTGCGAGGGAGTCTCGCTCTGTAGCCTGGGCTGGAGTGCAGTGGTGTGATCTTGGCTCATTGCAACTTCCGCCTCCCGGGTCCCAATTCAAGCAATTCTCCTGCCTCAGTCTCCTGAGTAGCTGGGATTACAGGCACCTGCCACCATGCCCAGCTAATTTTTGTATTTTTAGTAGAGATGGGATTTCACCATGTTGGCCAGGCTGGTCTTGAACTCCTGACCTCAGGTGATCCACCTGCCTTTGCCTCCCAAAGTGCTAGGATTACAGGTGTGAGCCACTGCACCCAGCTGCATCTTTGATTATCATTGCCAGGACCCACTGGTGTGGATGGGTCACCAAAGCATCATCATCTTATTCACTAAATGGGATATAGAGATGAATATTGGACCTGGGGAGGTTTGCTCAGCTGTGGAACAGCAGGATACAGAGGGAAGAGAAACCATCAGACAGGGTGCAAGTGTCAAGCTCAGCGCTAACAGGAACCCTCAAATCTTATAAAGCAAACCTCTGGGGCCGGGCACGGTGGCTCAAGCCTGTAATCCCAGCACTTTGGGAGGCCGAGGTGGGTGGATCACGAGGTCAGGAGATCGAGACCATCCTGGTCAAAATGGTGAAACCCCGTCTCTACTAAAGATAGAAAAAATTAGCTGGGCATGGTGGCGCATGCCTGTAATCCCAGCTACTTGGGAGGCTGAGGCAGGAGAACTGCCTGAACCCAGGAGGCGGAGGTTGCAGTGAGCCGAGATTGCGCCATTGCACTCCAGCCTGGGTAACAAGAGCGAAACTCCGTCTCAAAAAAAAAAAAAAAAAAAAAAGCAAACCTCTTTGTCCTCAGTCATTCCAAGATAACAAGCCAGAAACCTCCAGGAGGTCATGGATGAAGCAGAAAGAAAACTGAGCAGAGAAAGAATGGAAGTGAGAGATGAAGTCGAAGGAGGGGGACTGGAGTGGGAGGCAGGATAGAGAAGAGCCAGAGCAGGGAAAAGCCCTTCTCTAAACCAACAAAGAGGTGCAGTGCCTCTTCGTCAAATAAAGAAAAAAACCGCACCAGGCTTGAGGTCAGGCTTGAGACTGCTCAGTAGCATATGTCCCTGGGAGTGGGAATTTTCTAGACTTGAATCTCAGCTCCCCACACTTACTACCCATGGGACTCTAAATAAGTTATCCACCCCACCTGAACTCTACTGCATCCAGATTGCGGGAGGTACCCACCCCACCTCCCAGGGTTTCTATGGGTGTCACTAGGCTCACTTAGAGGAGCACCCATCTCTCAGGTCTTGGGGCACTGGCATCCTGATCCTCCACCTAACCCTGTACAGTGGGGCTGCTGGGGAAGACTCTAACCAGGCTGATGCAGAGACCATGTTCCTTCCACTTTGCTGTCAGGTGTGGGTAGGCTTTAGAGCATCAAATGAAATCTGACATGGAGCCCCAACCCAGAAAACCTATGTGAGTGGATCTTGCCTGGCTGAAATCAGAAAACAGAGCTCAGATTCATGCTGATGCCCTCCTCTTTGTACACCCCCAACCTCAGCCTTGGTGGTCACTCCAGGAGTCCAGAGCTCCACACACTCAGTTTCGAAATCGTGGATTCAGGATAGAACTTTTCACAAAGCAATGGATCAATAAAAAAATGACAGAATGACTGAAATTAAGCCAAATGTTTGTGCATTTTCTAATCAGAGATACCCTTTTTAGTTTGATTATGCTATCAGGTCCATCTTACAGAGGGTAAGACTGAGGCTAATCTGGTCCAAGGTCATTCAACCTCAAGTGCTCACTCTGTGAATCTATTGTAGGAAGCCTCATTTCTCTTTCTGATGGCAGATTTCTTATCAGCCCTCTCAGCCTCCTAAGGGGGAAATGGGACTGAGATGATGGTGCGCTGTTCTCCCAGCTCCCTCTAGCCCTCACCTTTAACCAACACCCCTATCTGGTTACCTTCATCGCGCAACTGGAGTCCACAAGTGGGCCTGGCATGTTCTTCACTCAGAATGTCCCTGCGGGCCCTCAGCCTCAACCAGGCAGGAGCACACAGGCTAGAGCTGTTTGTCTCTTTCTCAGTCTTCACCATCTCTCTGGGTTCCCATTCCTTTACTGCTGAACCCCCTACTTGCCCCCCACTACAGCAGACAGAGCCAAGATGAAGAGGAATGCTCTCACCAGGCCATCTAACACAGTCAGCTCTTTCCAAGCTGCTGCTCCTCCAGGAAAAATCTTCCCAACTGGTCTGCATCATAAACATGTCTTTCCGTCTTTCCTGACACATGCACACGTATGTTCATTGCAGCACTGTTTACAATAGCAAAGACTTGGAACCAATCCAAATGCCCGTCAATGATAGACTGGACAGGGAAAATGTGGCACATATACACAATGGAATACTATGCAGCCATAAAAAATGATGAGTTTGTGTCCTTTGTAGGGACATGGATGAATCTGGAAACCATTATTCTCAGCAAACTGGCACAAGAACAGAATCAAACACCGCATGTTCTCACTCACAGGTGTGTGTTGAACAATGAGAACACATGGACACAGGGAGGACAGCATCACACACTGAAGTCTGGGGAGGGGACTAGGGGAGGGACAGCGGGAGGTAGGGAGTTGGGAGGGGTAACATGGGGAGAAATGCCAGATATAGGTGATGGGGATGGAGGCAGCAAACCACATTGCCATGTGTGTACCTATGCAAGAAGTCTGCATGTTCTTCACATGTACCCCAGAACCTAAAGCGCAATAAAATATATATGTATGTGTGTGTGTGTATAAATGTCTTTCCCAATCCATGGCTTGGTCCAGACCCCAAGGATCCTGAGAAGTACATTGGAATTCAGTTCCTGGTGGGTTACAGCAGAAATGGATGTTAGGGAAGAGGCAGATGCATTGGGCACATGGTTAAGCAGATCTGTGTGCATCCCCAGGTTCTGAGGATACAGCAATGATAGGATGCATTCCCCTAGAACAATAGGACTGGGTGAATCTTTAGAGATCTCTTAGTTCCACCAGCCACTTACGTCTGAGTTACAAGCTGTGCATGTGACTCAAGCCAACAGGGTCCTTCCCTGAGATGATTCCAGCTGGAGCTGGAGGGGCAAGTGTGTGTGCTTGGGGTTTCTGCCAGGGCTGGAACAAGATGAAGTGAGTGAGAGTCCCAGTGCATGGTACATAAAGAGGCATCACTTCCAGGGCCCTTCCAGACAAGTGTTTCTAGAGGATGAGAGAAGAGGGCCCAGGAGCCATCGATGAGGGATATATGGAGAGCAACTCTATCTTCCCATCTGTGGCTACCCCAGCACTTTCCAACAAATCCCCTCTATCTCTTAACCTAGATGGAGGTGGGTTTCTGTCACTTGCTGCCAGAGAATTCTGACCAACAATGAGCCTTTGCCATGTGCATCCCTCTGACATCTGCTTCTGTTTTGTGGCTCAAGTCGATGGCCCTGTCTCTGCCCTCTGGTTGCTGGTCCTAGGCTCTCCACCATGTGGTGAGGCTGCTGACCCTCCTCAGGTACCCATCCCCACCAGGAACTCCAGACTACTGGGTGTGGCTCCCAAGAGCCTGTGACCCAGCCCCTGCCATTAAGGGGCTTGATAACCCATGGTGAGTTGAGCTGGAAAAAAGGGAGTGCAAAGGAAATATGCCTAGGTCTTGACTAGCGGGGCAGGACTGTGCTGAGAAGGCTGGAATAAGCCATTTGTCCTCTGAGAAGAGGGATGGAGAAATTCTCTTTGAATGAGCAAGGAAAGAGTTAAGAGGTCACTGAGAATCAGGAGACATTCCAAGGTCATTCTTGTGACATTAAAGATTCTAGGGTCCATTCGGTCATGACGAGTGAAGCAAAGTATGGGTTGGAAACTTCTGATTGTCTCCCACCTCCTATATCCTAAAAATGCACGGTCTCTTGTCCTGCCTGCCCAAGTCCACAGGGCTGCCTGGTCCCGTCATGTGACCTCCCTGCCTACACTACAGATGCTACCAGTATGCTCACTGCCCCCAGCCTCATTTCCAGACCTGGTCTTGCGAAAGCCCCAGTGTGCCACCCATGAACCTGCCACTGAGCCTGAGCTCAGGACCAGCCCTGCCCTGTGCTGTCCATGTTGGGACTGGAGGTAAAGGAAGAATCTGGGAGCAGGTTTCCTGCTGTCAGGGCCTCCCCTCTGCCATCTGACCAGGCTACGTTTTGATGGAGGTGGCAGCCATGAAATACAGTGGAAGAGGGGAAACATTGGGGTGCAGTGAGGGGAAGCCACCTTGGGGCACAGTGGGAAGAAGGAACCTTGGTGGACCAACAGGATTTTGGAAGCATCAGGACTTAGGCAAACTATTTGCCAGCATGGTTTTCACCTCAGGCTGACATTGGCAGAAGCCCAGCATCTGGGCCTGAAGGAAACTGGGGAGGAACGCACACCAGCCGGGTTCCCCTTAAAAGGAGAGTCTCTCCTAAAATAGGCATGCATGACCTAGTCATGAGGGCAGAGAAGGATCCAGCAGCTCCCAGAGGTAGGACGGAGCTCTGAGCCCAGGAGGAGTTTGGTGTTTCAAATCACACCTCACAAATCACTTTCTCCACACATTCCTTGGAAGCTCTGGCGCGTAAACTTTCCACCTTATCTTTCCCAGAGCTGATGCCAGGAGCTGGCCCTGGAAATGTTTCCATTTTAGCAAAAGAGACAGTAGGTGTTAGCAGCCCTGGGGCTCCTAGTAAGATGAAGAAATTGATCAGGCTTTCTCCAAGCAAGGGCAAAGGAGAGAAGGGAAGAACAGAGATGAACCACAGGGAAGGAAGTGGAAAGGGGGAATACGACTTGGTATTGCTGCAAGCCAGTTAGAGTTTGCAGAGCTCCAGGTGGTGCTGATTACGAGTGTTGCTCTAAAGTCTCCACCAGGGTACAGATCGCAGGGTGCCCTTTACCTGCTGTGTGATCTTGTGTGAGTTAGTCCACCTCTCTGAACTTCAGTTTGCTCATCAGTAAAATGTCTATAATAAAATAATTCCTCCCTTCTAGAACTGCTGTAAGCACTGCATAAGATGGCACATGCAGGTGTGTCTGGCACCTAGCAAGCACTCTATCCAATGTAGGCATCGTTATCACTAGACCAGGAACTTCTGTGAAACTTGGTGACACCAAAAAGAGGAAGATGGAGATGCCTGGGTCATGGTCTCTCTTGCGATCCCAATAGGCAGGCTTTGAACAGAGTGCTTACCCGAGTCACAGCCAACCACTCTACCTCGACCTATGAAATCAAGAAATCAATCAAGGCAGAGAAGTACAACATCAACATTTTACCTTCCACAGTGAAAGTAATAAAGAATAAGAATATTATTTAAAGATATGCAAATATATAGGTCAGCTAACCTTGACTTGTTGGAAATCATTGTTTAGTCTGCCCCAGCTGTAAATAGGGTCTGTGTCTGCATAATATATCACTTGATATTAAGGTTCAGCTGCTTGAAAAAAAGAGAAAAACACAAAGTTTGAAAACCACCCTCTTGGATAATAGCACCTCTGGGTATAGATTTATGCCTTCAAAACCCATGAGAAATCACATCTTTTTTTTTTTTTTTTTTTTGAGATGGAGTCTCACCCTGTTGCCCAGGCTGGAGTACAGTGGCACAATCTTGGCTCACTGTAACCTCTGCTTAATGCGTTCAGGTGATTCTCCTGCCTCAGACTCCTGAGTGACTGGGATTACAGGTCCCATGCCACCACACCCGGCTAATTTTTTGTATCTTTAGTAGAGACAGGGTTTCACCATGTTGGCCAAGCTGGTCTCAAACTCCTGACCTCGTGATCTGCCCGCCTCTGCCTCCCAAAGTGCTGGGATAACAAACGTGAGTCACCGAGCCCAGCCAAAGTCACATCTTTCCAGTGGGAAAGCTGCCTCTTTGAGAATACTGAGCTTCTAGCAGGTGGGAGACAGAGTATGGGGGATTACAGTAAAGAAATGCGAGTCCCACTTTTGACACATGTTGGTAATTATCACTGAACGCATGATGTACTTATTCATTTTGTTTCAAGAGATATTTTTTTCCCCACATAGGAGCCATGGCTTTTAATTTTACAAAGTCAAAATTGAGCTTGCAGAGAACTAAGTCATCTGTTTCATGTACTATAACCTTTGGAAATGCATTTAAAAGGAAGAGAGTAAGGATTTTAGATATGAATAGCCGGGGGTGGTAGGAAAGGTGACCTTGCCGGAGGGTTGCCCAGCAATCAGGCACACGGAGGTCAGCAGTCTCATCTTGTCTCTCCCAGACCAGAAGGCAAGAGTCACCCTCAGACCTTCACCCCGGCTTCTGCACTCTTGGGCTGTGAGGAAGGAGACCTCACCTGCAGAAATAGGTAACATCCCAAGGTCCCAGAGTTAGGAGTGGCAAAAGATGCTGGAAAACAAAGATAAAACTTCAGGAAGCAAATTAAACTGTACACTTAGGGCTGATGCCTGCTCTCCAGCCCCGGGGCCTTGTTTCAGAATCAGAAAGTACTGAAGAATATCATTTAAGACCCTTTGATAAGGAAGGTAGAAAAACTCACTCACACCTAGATGGCAGCTGACCCACGAGAAAATCCTCCTTAATACCACTTTCAACATGTTTTCCTTGAAAATGTGGTTTATTTCTAGCAGAAGTCCTGGGGAGGAGAGCTCTTGTAACTCTTTAATTTTAATTTAATTAAAGTTCTTGTTTAAAGAACTTTTCAATACTTTACAATCATTTTCCCTCAACACATTTATATCAAGGCTCTTCGTTTGTTTTTGTCAAACAACAAAACAAACACTGGCTAGCTTTTTTGTTTTTTAAGAAAAAGAATTTATTGCAAGGACACGTGGTCACTCACAGATTCAAAGGTGAAATCAAAAACGTATTATGCTTTCAGAAGGACTGGAACTCCTGGGACTGTCAACACACGGCTTATCTTTCTAGACTGTTGAGAGACAGATGGATGTGGCTTCACCCACCTCCCCCAACAGGCAACTTTGGGTAGAATGATTGACAGGTCGTCCCAACCACATCAAAGGAAAAGGAGGAAATTCAGTTCCCCTAAAGGGGATAATCACACTTCTGTTTGGACAATTTATCATTTATGTGTCCTTTCTATGTAAGAAAAGTACTCAAACATACCTTTTAGTCAAACTCCCAAACTGCTTGGGAAAGTTGGGCCTTCTATTGAAATAACAGCAGAGACGGCTGGGAAGGAGGGATTTTTTTAAAAATCGTATTCCATCTTAACACATCCTCTGGATTAGATGCTGATTAATTTGGCACTAAAGGCTGCTGTTAATCAGTTGCATGTCAGCCATCATTTCTAGTGACATTTAAATTATAAAGCATGATGGGATTAACTGTACTTTTACAAATAACCTCTTTATAAAAGTATAAGTACACCTGATGTGCACTGCGGAGGTATCAGCTCTCTCTGTTTCACTCATTGTGATTCTTGGGATTATGGCAAGGCTTGGCTTGAGCTGATGGATTCAGACCGATTGTGTTTAACAAGGTGTTTTGAGTTTGGAAGTCATTCTCAGAGACTTGGGATTTCCTGAGCCAGTTTCCAGAATGACAGCCAAGCACTTCCTTAGAGTCACACCTGGCAGGATCATGGCTCAGCCTGAGGAAAGTGCTTGTTTCTTTGCCTCAAAAGAGAATGATCAGGTGATCTGCACCCACAGCAGCTCCTGGGCCCCAGGACCCCTAGAGGGCAAGAGACCATCTTAGAGCACTGACTTCCTCCCACTGTCTAGAATGTCCCACATGATCTGCTCATCCAGTGGAGGTAACCAGACGGGGAGAAAGCAGAGGGAGAGGGAACTAATCACTGGGTTCCTAAGGCATTCCAGCAACTGCTTTTGGACTTTCTGGGGGCTCCTGCCTTGTTATAAAGGTATCTTTTTAAAACTTGTAAAACACTGGGAAAAAAATTAAGTAAAAAACCAAAAATAGCCCCAATCCTACAACCCAGGAATAACTGTTCACATTTTCAAAGACTTGTTTAGGCATATGGGGTGCACATGCAGGTGTGTTCCTCCATGTTGTCTTTAATACTTTTTCTGAGACAAATAGGGAATAAACATCTAAATGTATGTGCATAATTAGGGTCATGATGTATGCATAATTTTGCATCCTGCATTTTCCTTTTTTTGAGACAGTTTTGCTCCGTCGCCCAGGCTGGAGTGCAGTGACCCTACCTCATTCACTGCAACTTCCACCTCCCAGGTTGAAGCAATCCTTCCCTTTCGGCCTCCCAAGTAGCTGGGATCCTTCCCTTTCGGCCTCCCAAGTAGCATGTGCCACCATACCTAGCTAATTTGTATTTGGCTAATTTATGTAGCTAATTTGTATTTTTAGTAGAGATGGGGTTTCACCATATTGGCCAGGCTGGTCTCCAACTCCTGACCTCAAGTGATCCGTCCTCCTCAGCCTCCCAAAGTGCTGGGATTAATTAAAATGGCCCAGTTTTATGTGACATTTAAAAGGCTGTCATTGCTCCCACCCCCAGTGCACTTAGTGAGTACTCAAACTCTCATTAAGTAAGGGAGGTGGTTTCAGTTTTGCTAGGATGCTCCAGTAACAGGAAACTCATTACCCGTTGAGTCGGGTATTTCCACGTTTGGGTATCACAAACATTTGACAGTACTTCCTTAAATCAAAACAGATGTGCTGCTATAGAATGGCTACATACTTGGGACATGCATAACTAGCTAATTCCTTTTCCATGGATTCTTTAAACCAGTTCAGATATTTCTCTACTCCCCCCCTCCTCCCTCCTCCCTCCAGGCTAGTGAACTCCAGTCATTTGAGTTTCCTTCCAAGGCCTGGATGTCAGGGCTCCTCCGAATCAGAGATCCTTTCCTCTGGTACCCCCTGCTCCCCAACTAGCTGCCTGCATTCCTTTTCAAGAGAGGCCCAGCCTTTGCAGGGTGGCTCCCTCACTCTTGCTGCTGCTCACAAGTATTTGGGAAAATGAGTCCTAATTCTTCAATAACGAACATGGTATAGACAAGGCACGGCCACTCCCCAAGAACAGTAGTAACACCAGGGTTAAGCTCACCCACCTCTGCAGGCAGCTGTCCTGTTTCTTGACCCTGATGCCTCCCTCATTGGCTGTGTGACTTTGAGCACATGTCTGAACCTTTCTGGGCCACCAAGGATGCAGTAACGATGAAGTGAGATGACAATGCTCATGCAGTTTCTTTAAGGTGTAAGGGCAGGCTTCGCACTTGATGCTGTCTGGCAATGAATTCATCACCTGGGCAACTTCAAGGGAAGGTGTAGAAAACAGGACACTCATGGCCCCTTGAGATCCCATAGTGGCAAACTTTCTGGTCCCAGGGAGTATGTGAGGCCAGATTTCTGGGTGAAGTACCCCCATGGCTTCCAATGTGCCAATAGTTTGCCATACAGTGGGGAAGAGTGTGATGGAGAGATGACCAGGCAGGACTGAGATGCTCAGATCTGCATATCCATAGCGTCTCTGCTGAGGACATGGGCAGAAAGTCAGATCTGCCCAATAAGTGTGCAAGCTTCAGGCCTGGCTGGTCCCACTCAGCTCTGCTACTGAGGAGCAGAGAGTCTGTGCAGAGTCCCACACATACACCCTTTTCAGAAAGGAGCTCCTAGGCCCAGGGTCTCAACACCTCGGATCAGCTCTGCAGTAGGGACAAATGATAGTTTAAAAACAAGAACAAAGCAGAAAAGAGAAAACAGGCTTTGGTTTAGCACTCCAAAGTAAATGGCATTTCTGCATCCTGCTGTGGTTTGGCCAGATATTAACACATTTGTAAATTTTGATTAAAATGTAATTTGGGAGGAGGAATGAATAAGTCATGGAAGCTCTCTGGGACCTCTGGTCATGGATCTTACTGTTCCCACCAACTCCAATCCAGTATCAGATGATAACAGCCATAAAAGAGGAGCTCTGAGGGAGAGCTAGGGGACTGCCCTGTGGGCAGTCATCAGGACCACAGCTCAGGTGACATCAGGGACAAACATGTCAGGAAAGAGGACAGCTGTGTAAACTTCATTAACTCAGAGGCTCTGGATGGAGCTCATGAGACGTCAGTAAGCAAAGGTGTTGAAATGTCTTTTGAACACTATTTCAAGCATTGATTTTCATTTTCTCCCCCTGCTGCTTTTGTAACTGTTATTGCTTCTAAGATGCCTGTTTCCCAATTGTCTGTGCTCCACTGGGGAAACCAAAGTCCAAGAGATGATGTGTGTTGCTTGTCTCAACACATCTAACTCTACAGGTACCCACAGGCCACTCTGTCTGGGCACAAGGCCTCTCCGCACCCTGCCCAGACAGAGTGGACTGTGGGTACCTGTAGAGTACAAACTCCTATTCATCCTTTGAGACCCATTTCATGGAAGTTGAAACCACCAAGAAACTTGGGAGTCATTCCGCCCTGGCAGTTCTCCCTCCCACAGCCCAGGTGCGATTGTTTTTCTCTCTTAAATCCTTCCACTCTCCCTCCATCCCCAGGTCCCTCTGATGGTCCTGCCTGCATCATCTCTCCCCTATATTCTGTCGCACAGAATATAGTCACTTCTGTGTGACAAATACTGGACCAACAATGTCATAGGACAGCTGCATTTCATGCTCCCAGAAGCCCTATGCACCTCACTTTAGAGATGAGTAAACTGAAGCTGATGTGCCGGGGTGCCGATCTATGACCAACTTGCCCCTGAACCTTGGATAGTTTGCTCCGCTCTGTGGGCCTCTGTTGTCTCATGTATAAAATGGGGAGTTTGGATAAAATTGTCTCTAAGATTCCATGTAGTTCAAACATTTTATGCCTTGCGGTTTCTTGCTTTTAAAAAAAATGCCACTAGTGGGATTGTGTTTTTAGTTTTATATCTGAAACTAGGAAGGTTTTTCAGAGAAATATTGATCAGATGGACTACAGCATGAGATTGTGAAGGGCCCAGCGGGAAATTTTTGAAGGAAGTGGTGTTATCTAACTGACAGAGGAGAGAACACAAGAGTGGAGAGGAATGGTCGGCTTCCCTCCAAAGAAGTGCCACACAGAAGAGGCAGTGTGCCCCTCCTCTCCAGAACAAAAACTGAGCCAATCTCACAAAGTCTTCAAGAGGCAGCTGTCAACTAAATTTATAAGACAACTTTCTACATCTGTATTCCAGAGGGATAAAAAGCCACAGGCCTTAGAAATGAAAAGACCCAGGATGCAAATGGCTCTGTGACTTACTGAGACCATCTATTTGAATGTCCTAAGCTAAGCCTCAGTTTTTTCATCTGTTAAATGGGGACAAAACCTGCCTGAGAGGATTGTGGTGAGGGTAAATAATGTTTGCAGTGTTTAGCACAGGGCTGGACTTAGAACTAGTTGCAGTTATTATTATCATCATGATTAGAGTTAATATTGTTACCATCAGGTTTTTTTCTCATCTTCTCACTGAGGCCGGCGTTCCTCCTTCCAGGGGGAGGTGGGAAGTTACCCCTTCCCAGGCAAAGCCTCTTTGGTGACATCAAACATGACCTCTGAACAGACCAAAGAACACCATTCAACAGCATGGGCAGACCTCCTTGGCAACAGCTGGATCCACTTTGAGCCTTGATTCATGCCATGAATCACCCATTTCTTGGGATGATTCTTGGGAGAACTGCCAGGGCTGAATGACTCCCAAGTTTCTTGGTGGTTTCAACTCACATGAAATGGGTCTCAAAGGATGAATAGGAGTGTGTACATTTCAAGAAATTCACCAGTTTCTTGAAATGCATGACTTGAAGGAATCTTAGCATCTCACACCTGATCCTGGAGGCGCCCTTATGGCCTCCCCTCCTAGAAGTGTCAATAAGTAGACAACACAACCTTCTCTGAAAAGCATAGAAAGGTCTATTCACATGGTGCCCAAATGTGTCCTGAGTTCATGGGGACAGAGAAGCCAGGAGAGCAGGTGCAGGGGAGGAAGGATGTTTATTCATTTGCATGGCGTGCAGGTTCTACAGAGGGCTGGGCAGCAGCACATGGAGACAGAAGCCTTGATGAGCTCAGAAAAGCAACTGCCCCATAAAACAGAACAAAGGAGCCAGGTGAACCTACACATCCCAAATCATCCTCAGGACTGATCTCCTTAATTCTGGAGAATCAAAAATCAAAGCTGCTTTTCTGGTTGATCCAAGAGCCCTCAGATAGTAGTTCTTTTATTGAAGGGGAGAAATGAAGCTGAAAACTTGTTTTGTTCTCTCCTACTAAAGCCCACACTTTCTAGTGTTCAGGAGCCCTGCAGTTCATTCTTTTAAATATCTTCAGAAAGTAAAATTTGTTGTGCAGGCAGGTGATGACACACACTTGACAGATGGGTAAAATCTTCTTTTGCCCTGGGTGCTCCTATTAATGTGCCAGGATATCTAAATTCCTGAAAAAACAACTCTTCTTCTGCCTTTAAAAAAAAAAATACTAGAGCAGTGTGATTCAGACCTTATTTTGTTTGAAACCAGTCTGTTTCCTGTTTGGGAATCCATGGACACCATGACTAGAGAAGTGCTTGGATTTTTCCTTTTTAAAGTCTCAGTCAAGAGCTGAGCTTTGCCACCAGGCCAGTTAGTTCTCAGTCCCAGCTGCACATCAGAATCACTCAGGCAGCTCTAAAAATACCAATCCAGCCGGGCACGGTGGCTCACGCCTGTAATCCCAGCACTTTGGGAGGCCGAGGCGGGCAGATCGCCTGAGGTTGGGGGTTTGAGACCAGCCCGACCAACATGGAGAAACCCCGTCTCTACTAAAAATACAAAATTAGCCTGGCATGGTGATACATGCCTGTAATCCTAGCTACTCGGGAGGCTGAGGCAGGAGAATCACTTGAACCTGGGAGGCAGAGATTACAGTGAGCCAATATCGCGCCATTGCACTCCAGCCTGGGCAACAAGAGGGAAACTTCATCTAAAAAAAAGAAAACAATTCCAAACTCTACCCTAAGCAATTAAACTGTAATCTCTGGGCAAGCGATGCAATGCAGGTAAATGAACCAGACCCTCACTTCCCTGGTCCAAGCTATCTGGTAGGAATGGGTACTCATCCTCCCTGGACCTCACCTTCCCCATCCATCTAATGGGAGAGGCAATATGCCACTCTCCTAGGGCTGCTGCAAAGATTATAGGAGTTAGTTCATGTGAAATGCTCACCTAGCACATGCTTGGCCCTTCCTAAGACTGAATGGGTGCTGGGTGCTGGCATTTGGCTGTGGGCAACTTCCTGATATCCTGCATAGGCAGGAAGCTGTCTCGCCGTGGGCAGTATGAATCAGGAATCCCTGTTCCCAGTCTAGTGTCCTCATCTGTGAAATGCAATAATAATAATAATAGCATCTACCCCAGAAAGTCATTGTGAAGAGTCAATGATGTAAGTCATGTAATGTTTAGCACAATGCACGATATACACACAATACATATTAGCTCTCAGTAGTGAAAAAGTGATACATAACTTAGAGGAGCTGTCCTATAAAATACAGATTCATGCCCCCATTATAGAGATAATAGGTTAAGTGACTTGCCGAAGGTCACCCACTGAAAAGCAGAATACCCAAGATTTGAACTTCAGATTGTCTTTCTCCAAAGTCTATATTTCTCCCTCTTCATCAATTGCCATTATGATAGTACCTTGATAGTATTATGACAGTACATTCTTCAGTGAGAGCTGAAGTCCTTACTCTGGCATTTAAGGCCCTTAAAGTTGCCCTTCCATCAGGCATTTCCAATCTTATCTCCACTTGCAACCACTGCTCCTCCAACGTCCACTGTGCATTCTCACCTTTGGGCCTCAAGTCATACACCTACTTGGCCCTAAATCTTTCCTCTCCTCCATGGCCTGGTTCAGATGCCTCTCCCTCATCCCCACAATCTGCCTACCAGCAGTGCTCCTTGCTCTGCTGAGGCCCAGGAGCACTTGGTCAATTTTCTTAGTACATCTAATATTGTCAAATCTTGCTTGCAAGGCATCTATCTATGTCCTGCCAGACTGTGGGCTCTTAGGAGCTAGAACTTGTCCTAATCATCTCTGTCCTGGCTGCAACTCTTACTAACTCAATCCCATGCCTTCCATTTTCAAACAGGGTAGGGTGGAGGAGACAGGCCTGCCATAAATCAATCCATCTGACTAATATGGGATGTCATAGACTCCCTTCACATTATTAATTGTCAACAAGGGTTGGCTGTGAAGTGTTTGGCAAACTGCCCATGATGAGTTTTTGACAGTCAGTCATGTTGGAAATTTGGGGTGGCAGATGGGTGTGGTTAACAGCATATGGCTTGAAGTGTAGTTTCGGTGTTAATGTATTTTTTAAACTATGGCTTTATACTTATGCATCGAGAAGGGAAAGAATTCAAAATTAAGTTGTGCATTTCAGGGAGTTGCATTAATGTTCTTCAAGAAAAAGCAACTTTCAGGTTGTAGAGAGAACCCTGGAGAGGGAGCTGGGATCCCTGGGTATTAGTCCCACCTCTGGTACCACCTGTGATGACCACCAGCCAGTGAATTCCTCTCTTATGAGATGTATTTGATGTTTGGTCTATGTCCAATATTCTAGGATCACTGAATGACAACTAAGTAGCATTTGTGGGCTCTGGTATTTATTCTTCAGGACCATGAGAGAGTGAAAAAGGTTTGAATGTTCTTGCCCCTGGAACAGCTTTGGGCCTGGACCTGAGGGACTGTGTCTCTGTTTTCTGGATTCATCTGACAGACGCACAGATTCTAAACTGTCTTTGCATAAGGAAAGCACTGCTCTCATGGGATCTAGGTTTTAGGGAAATAGATTGGGTTCTATTTGCTTTGTAGAAACACATCCAGGCCCTCACCATCTTTTATACTCCCAGGGCAATTCCTAAATCTGGGTTCTTAGAGATTGGTCCATCCAACTCTCTCCTTTCATAGATGGGGTGAGGCCCAGAAGGGGGACATGACTTGCCCAAGACTGTAAAGAACAACGGGGTAGAGCTGGGACCAGAAGCCTGTTCTTCCAGATCATGGATTCATGGCTGGGGCTGGGGAGAGATCCTGCCCGCTCCTGGAAGGGGATGGCTGGATACTTGGAGCCCCTTAAAATCAGAGGTCAGAGCTGGAGGGACACTGGAGAATGTCGCATCCTGCCTTCCCCATCCTGGGAGGAATACATGGTAAGACAGGGACAGGAAAAGATGCTGGGAGCAAGGCACATTTTTTCCAAAGGTCAGTGGATTCCACGCAGGTAACTTACAGTTGACTTTTCTATTTTAAGCAAACACATATCAGGGAAAACTGCAGAATCTACTTGAATGATGAATGAAGTTATCTCCTGTCTAGTGCCTCCTTCTCCTGGTGCTCTGAGAACCCAGTGCTACTCTCCTCTGTCCCAGGAGGACACTAATTGTTAGGGGCTGAATGTTTGTGCCTCCCATAAATCCATATGTTGAAATCTTAACCCTCAATATGAGAGTATATGGAGGCAGAGTCTTCGGGAGGTGAATAGAGTTAGATGAGGTCATGAGGGTAGAGGAGGCAACATGGGATATTTTTCTCTGCTTTTCTCCACATGAGGACACAAGAAGAAATCAGCCATCTGCAGACTAGGAGGCAGGCCCCGACCAGACACCAGCTCTGCTGGCACCTTGATCTTGAACTTCCCAGCCTCAGAACTATGAGAAATTAGTGTTGATTGTCTAAACTACCCAATTCAGTATTTTTGTTACAGCAGCCTGAGCTCTGACGCTAATCTTGCACAACCTCTTCATTTTACAGACAAGTAGACTGAAATCCAGAAAGGGCAAGTGACCATTTCAAGGACCACAAGAACCAAGACTTTCTGCTGAATCATGATCAGCTCCTCTGACTTCCTGTCCCACACCTGTTGTAAAGGCTTGGGAAATTCTCCACCCTTATGCAGCTAGAAGCCTAGAGCCACTCCACACATCTTCCAAGGCACTGGAATGCTCACAGTCCGGAGGACTTGAAAGATTTCCTGTTTTTAAAAAGCTGAAATGGAAAAGTGCTGTCATTTTCTTTAAATACATTCTTTTGAATAAAACATCTATTCTTGATGCCAGCAGCAAGCTTCGAAACATGTTCAAGATGACATGATTGATAACAAGAAGGCTTTTTCAAGATGTTTCTAATTTCATCTTTCTGGTTAAAGAATGCGAACTTTCTAACATGATGTATGGCCTAATAAGAGGTGTGCATGAACTGAAGTTATTTATTTATGCTTCCATTTTTGACAGATGAATATTAACTACTGAGAAAATTGTAAAGCCAATTAGTAAAAGCTGAATAATGTCCATATGAGAATGTATGACTAGAAACACACATTGCTTCTCATCCAAACAACTGAGCAATAGATGTGCCCTGCTGTCCTCTGGGAAGCTGTGGCCAGGCTAGGGCATGGTGGCTTCTCTCCCTCCCAGGTGCCCCCAGGTTAGACTTGATGAAGTCTAATTCCAGAGCAGATTCTGGAATCCCCAAGGGAGAGTGGTTCTTGCCACTCTGCATGTGGGACCTGCAGAAAAAGTGCATTTTTGCCAATCCTGTTGCTTTCTCCAGCTACCCAGCTGGCAGACCCCCAGGACTGAGGGAAGATAAGGAAGAAATGAGAGATGCAGAACTCTAAAGACTGCCTGCACTGGCTCCATTCTCTTCTGTGTCTTAGAGGGAATCTGTTGCAAGGGACCCAGGGTTAACCAACCTCCCAATCCCTCACCACCTCGTCTCCTAGATATCATCTTGCTCTTAATGCTGATATTGCTCCTAGGAGCTGGAGAAAGCCACAAACAAAAGCCAATTTGGAATCAAGTCACACATTCAAAAATATTTATTGAACACCTACTATGTGCCAGGCACCAGAAATGCAAAACAGACATACTCCCTGCTCTCACGGGGCTTCCATGCCAGAGGGCAATGTGGCAAGGCCCCAGTGGAGACCCAGGAGAAAGCTCACACCCTGAGACAGTGCCGGATACCCCTCTACCATTTGGTCTCATCACTGAAGCTGGGAAAGGGAAGTGAAGGGGCTGACAGCAGCTTCCAAAATTAACAAGAGGTTAATTTACCCAACACATGCTGCAAATGTTGTGTTATGCTTCTAGAAATGAAGAACAAACAACCTGAGATTTCACTTGGAGGCTGTAAATTATTCTTTCCCCTAGCACCCTGGGCACCAATCTGTCACCTTGCATTTTTTAGCCCATTGCTAATTTTTAATAATTTCTTGACAACTGCTTGCTTCATATTACAACCACACTACCACTGTGCAATTTAAGAAAGCAATAAATGCCCTTTAAAGTATAGAAGGCACTCTCCCCAATACCCTGCACTCACTCCCCACCCTGCATATTTAGCCAATGATCAGATCTGCCTAAAAAACAACCTGTAAGTTTCTCCCATTACAAATAACTTAATTTTGAAAGACAAGATCCTTTTCCAACTGAAACTCCCAATTACAATTTAAAAACCTAGGAGGGCTTCCATTTTCTTCTGTCCCTTGACTCCACTTGCCTCATCTGTGAGCCTCGCTAAACTGTGTGATAGGATTTTTCCCTAAGGGCCCCCCTTCCACTTTCTGAAGATTCCAAGCAGCAGCAGAAATCACATCTAGGATTGTAGAATCCTAGCATATCTGAGTTGGGAGGAACCTTGGGGATATTCACATTCTAATCCTTCACTTTTTCATTTTTCCAAAGGAGGAAACTGCCTAAGTCCACACAGGTATTATGCCCGTGCTGTGCTGGGAAGCCCATTCTTCTGGCTGCTAGATTATTTCCACCTGACCACTACCACTTCACATCTGGGTTTTCCCACCTCCTAGCCCTCCCCCCCCCCGCCCCCGCCACCGTTATCATCCTGGGATTTCACATCCTAAATAAACTGTGCAGATCTCCAAGAGCTCTTTGGGAATCCAGGTGCATGTGTGCAATGAATAAGCTCATCAATTACAGAGGAGACGGTCATGCATGTTATTGTGTATGGAATGCTCTTCCCACTTCTAGAACAAAATCTTTGATGTCATTGATACTCTATTCTTCCAAAATAAAGTACACAAAGTTTCTATTTCTCCCAAAGCATAAGTACCAAGTTTGAAAAGTCATAAACTGTTTTTCATAATCTAATTGATTAGCTTCTCTATCCCTAACAAAATGCAAGAGGTCCAAGTGTTTCATTTCAACCCAGAAATCCATCATTAAGTTTAATGCAAACATTGTTCTTCATTACTCAGCTGGATCTTCTTTAAAATGGATTTCATTGTAATACAATTTGGACAGACCTGCAGAATCATATTAAAACCATAAACTATGTAGAAGTACATGTGCTGGTAGGCATGGGAAGTAAGTTGGGCACTTGGAAAAGTTATTATCATGCTCCAAATTTAGTGTCCCAGTGTCTAACTGCAACTCATGTTAACTATCAGGCTGTCTGGGCATGTTTATTTCTGGTCAGGAAAATGAAGCTGTCTCCTGTCATGTTGGACAGTTTGGGTATATAACTAATATCACAGACACAAAAATGTGTAATTTTATATGTTCCTGTACCCACCATTTTAGTACAAAAGGACTTCAAACTCGAATTAATATACTTGTTCAGTACGACACTTTTGAAAACAGCAGAGCAGCAAATGAAGAACATTGCATGATACAAGCAACTTGTCTTGCTGTATTTTTTTTAGTTAAGATGGAAGGAGAGAAAAAGAATGGATATTTATCACTCTAATCCACTTCCTGAAGTCTGAAGAATTCTCTCTTTCATCATTATAATTTGGTAATTAGATCCATAAACATGCAATTAGCTGGAAAGGGTATGTTTTTATTTGTCCTGGAATTTGCAAAAGAAATTTGCTACCCCAACTCAAATTCTTGGTATGTGTGGGTCTTCTTGGTTTGGGTTTTCATGATGCAATGTTCAAAGAAATAGGGCCATAATGGCAATGCCCCTCCTACCCTGATTCTTCACTCCTTCATCTTGATGTCAACTTTATACCCCTAAAAATATCTGCCATCAGCTGGTCCCACCTTTCCCTTCTTTTCTCTCTTGACCACAAACTCCACGTGTGTTTGCCCACACTCACCTCCATCCCACCCCATTCTTCATTGACTTCTCTGTCTTTGAGGCTTCACAGCTTCCTCTCCTGCCTCCTCCAAAACTCCCTCACCCCCAATTGTGCATGCTCCTGAGTCCCCCATCTTAAAGTGAAGACACTCTCTCTTGACCCCATGCTCCCCTCCTCGCCCTGCTCCTGTCTTCTCATCACTGTGGAGTCACTCTCACTCCAGTTCTGATCCTTCTCTTTCCCATTCTAACATCCTGCTCCACAGTTGCTAATGTCCTTCTGCACCACCTGCACCATGACCAAAACTGCTCCTTCCAATGTTACCCTGGAGCCTCCTCCTCCTCCGCTCAAATTTAGACATTGGCATGCCCCTGCCCAAGGATTCAGCCCTCAGACCTGTTAGCCATTAACATACTCCCTCAGTCCTCACCACTCCCAAGCATGCAGACCCTACAGATTCCACTATAGCACATGCAACTCTGCCCGAGGTCCTTTTCTGGTCACTGGAACATGCTCAGCTCACATGGGCAGACCAGAAGTGCCAGGAAGTTGGTACCTCCCAGAAACAGCTCTCAACCAATAATGGACAGGATTTGGTGGATAAATACCCTGGTTCCCTCATCCCCTCTTGGGGATAATCTTGAAGCCTGTTCTATAGTGTCTACCAGAGTTTTCATGCTGGTTTGAACCCTGCTGTGGTTATTTAATGCTCTCATGGTCAGGGATATTATGGTTGGAAGAAACAGACCAATTTCAGCTGGTTCAAGGGATGAGATCCAGGCTGGAGACATAAACTTGGAAGGCCTTGGCATACTGACACGTGAGGGAAGCAGCAGCAATATACAAGTAACACACTTCCCGTCTCACAGGGTGGCTGTGAGGGGTGAAACCGACACCTTACCCCACCATGCTCAGCACTGTGCTAGGCCACAAACTGAAAACTTGGTAAATAGGAATGTTCTCACTTGCATAAGTGAATGCAAGAATGCATTTGTAGAATCATAGAATATTGGATAGATCTTCTAGCTCAAGGTCGGGCGCGGTGGCTCACGCCTGTAGTCCCAGCACTTTGGGAGGCCAAGGCGGGTGGATCACAAGGTCAAGAGATCGAGACCATCCTGGTCAACATGGTGAAACCCCGTCTCTACTAAAATACAAAAACTTAGCTGGTCAAGGTGGCGCATGCCTGTAATCCCAGCTACTCGGGAGGCTGAGGCAGGAGAATTGCCTGATCCCAGGAGGCTGAGGTTGCGGTGAACTGAGATCGCGCCATTGCACTCCAGCCTGGGTAACAAGAGTGAAACTCCGTCTCAAAGAAAAAAGATCTTCTTGCTCAAAAGCCTTAATTTGCAGGCGGAAAAACTAAGACTGAGACAAAGGAATTGACTTGCCCAGCATTTTCCCCCGTTAAAGATTGTTTCCTTAAGATTTACAGACCCAGCAATAAAGGAGAAAGGTGAAGTTTAACTGCCCCTTGATATTCAATTAGACTGTTAGGAGTTACCAATAAACCTTCTAAAGGCCAAAGCCAATGAGCTGGCTTTCATTTGATTTTGTAACTGCCTTCTATATCTAGTACTGCCGGCCACACCCCTGATTGAAACTCTCCTAATTGAGCTGATTGTCTAGCAAGAAAGAAAAGGAGGAATTAAAAAGAAAAGGGCAGAAGGGAAAGTGACCTAGGGCAGATTCCCTGGAAGCAGAGCCGGGGGCAGGATTTGGGTACACTGAGGCAGTGAGGAAAGGCACTTGGGAAGGAGCGGTGAGAGAAGGACAGGGAAGGGAAGGGAAGGAGCCGGGCAAGGGTGCAACCTCAAGCAGAAGCTAGCTGGACCCCACGGGAAGCTCCAGAGCAGGGGCAAGGGGACCCTCCACGTGTGCTCCTGTTGGTTAGTAGGTGGTTCAGGAAGCCAGGGCCGGGAAAAGCAGAGCCACCAGAGTTGGAATGAATTCTTATCATTTTATGTGGCTGTAGCATCATAAAGTCTTAACTTTCTCAGACCAGAAGCAGGGTTCAGTCACCCAGGACATATATTCCAGTTCTCTGCCTCCTCCCAGTTCCTCAAGAGGGCGGATCCAGATACCTGCCCTATACAACCACCTCCTGGTGACCACCTCCCTAGAAGATAGCTAAACACTACCTCCATGCCTCACCCCACTGACCCCCACACCCTGTGTGGACTTCGCACATGGCCCAGTGGTGACCCCATGGAACTCATGCTTGCTTGCCCTAAACCCACCAGTTAGAATGCCCTACAGGGTCCAGCATGGTGGCTCATGCCTTTAAACCCAATACTTTGGGAAGCCTAGGCAGGAGGATCCCTTGAGGCCAGGAGTTTGAGACCAGCCTGGGCCACACAGCAAGACCCCATCGGTACAAAATATTTAAAAATTAGCTGGGTGTGGTGGTATGTATCTGTATCCCCAGTTACTCAGGAAGCTGCGATAAGTAGGAGGATTGCTTGAGCCCAGGAATTTGAGGTTTCAGTAAACTACGATCACTCCAGCTTGGGCAACAGAGTGACACCCTGTATCTAAAATAATAATTTTTAAAAATTGCTTAAAAGCACACCCCACAAGAAACCTGCCTGGGTATCATCCTAGACACCAGTAAAAGCTTTGGCCCACAGACCCCTTTAACCTTCTCTTGCTCTGCTGGGAGGTGAGGAGCAGCTGGAATTCACCACCTTCCTTGCAGGGTTCTTGAGCATTCCCACAGCACAACATTCCCCTCGGCCAGAATCAGGGCAGAAGGACTGGAGTTCAGAAAACAACCGTCTGTTTGACTGGCTTTGAGTTTCTGGGTATTTACAAGTCAGGCAGCCTGGGTATTAATAAGTGATGTGGTTGTGGACCTGCAGAAAGATGTGCAGACCTGAAGGGGAGTCCAGCGGGAGGAACAATACCTGCACCCCCAGGGCTCTGCATGGTGCCAGCGGAGGGGAGTGTCACCCACTCTGCTTTCCATTTGCCCTGTGACTTTAGACAAAACCCCACCCCCATCCCAGTCCCTGGGCCATCATCTCCCCATCTAGGACAGGAGGGGTGTGAGCTGGGTGATCCTCAAGGAGTCGCCCTTCTCTAACGTTGGGTGGCTCTAGATTCCCAATCAGGCCTGTAGCCAGCAAGGCTGGAATGTCAAGGAGACATTCAGGGCTTATACAACCAGAGCCAACAGCTCAGGAAGAGCAAATCCCAGCACCCCCCAAGCACAGGCAAGAGAGGCAAGACAGGAATGCACTATCCAAATATTTGAATTGTCTAAAAATAGACCAAAGCAGTCTTCAAAATACATACTTTGCATGCATCCCAAACCCACAAAATACATAGCTCAGAATCCTGAACCACCAGAAACTGAATCAAAGTGCAACCCTTAAATGAATACAATGACAGAAACAGGAGCAAGACTTTCTCAAGCAGCCTGTTTCCATCAGAAAACACATAAACAGGTTCCTAGGGGAGTAAGAGGATTGAAAAGGGTCAGGGGCTCTGGAATCTTCTCAATGACAGCACTGCCCAAGAATCTGCCGAAACTCCCTCTCAACTGCCTGGGAAGAGAGAGCCCCCTTAACCAGAGTAGAGTGATTTGTATGCGTTATTTGTATTATTTGCATTCACAGTAACCCCTGTGGCAGGCTGAGGAAGCTGGACTCTAAGAAAGTCACTTGTTCAAGACCAGGAAGCTACAATGTGGCTGAAATAGGATTCAAAATCAAGACTGTTGAACACCAAACCCCAAGTCTTTGCCCCTAGGCAAACTATGACGATGAATTTGGATGATGTTGCCTAGAGTAGGCCAACCTAGGTCACTGACAGAACGTTCCAGAAGTTCTGAGCACATGCCTAACTATTATGATGGTCACTGTAAAAGGAAATTATAGTGCTGATCCAAAAAAACAAATGCTCAGAGTTCGATCAAGTCTAAAACAGGGATGGAAGGGCCAAGTAGAGCATAGGTTTATCTTTCAGGCATCTCCAAGGCCAAGGACAGACACTGGCTTGCTCTCAGGAAGAACTCTGGTTTGGCCAGAGATGAAGGTAGAATGGGCTGTTCCAGAGGTAGTGAGCCTCCCCTCACAAGAGGTGTTCAAGCAGTAGGTCTTTCCAAAATGCAGACTTGACAGCATCAGCTTCCTCCTTGGTGTTTCAGGCCTTCCCAGTCTGGTCTCTACCCCTTCCCCAGCCTCACACACACCCCTTTACCACTGGCCTCTTCTGTACACACCAGAACTTCTCACCAAGTTCATGCCTCTCTTCATCTACTCTGCCATTCTGATGAAATGTCCATGTGCCCTTTCTACACCTACAGCCTCCAACCGGTTTTTAAGGATCTACTCCAATGCCTCTCCTCCAGCCAATACCAAGCAGGCTTGGGGACATTTCGTCAGCGCTCCCATGTCATCAACCATGTATTTGCCTCTTTCCCCATCATTCTTTGGTCATCACCTACTAGCTATGACTTTGTTCTTCCCAGGAACAAGCACCATGCTTGCTTGCTCCTGGAAGTAGACCTCCATTAATATGTTTTCCATGAAAGTAACTGGCTCATGTGTTTCACTTTTTTTTTTTTTTTTTTGAGACAGAATCTCACTTTGTTGCTCAAGCTGGAGTGCAGCGCAGTGGCGCTATCTTGGCTCATTGCAACCTCTGCCTCCCGGGTTCAAACAATTCTCCTGCCTCAGCCTCTTTAGTAGCTAGGGTTACAGGCACATGTCACCACTCCTGGCTAATTTTTTTTATTTTTAGTAGAGACAGGGTTTCACCACCTTGGCCAGACTGGTCTTGAACTCCTAACCTCAGGTCATCCATCCGCCTCAGCCTCCCACAGTGCTGGGATTACAGGTGTGAGCCACCACACCCAGCCAGATTGCACTCTTAAGCAAAGCTTGATGCCTTCCCATCTTCCCAGAGAGGAAAGTCACATACAGGTATGTTCATATGTATGTAAATATGCACATGGATGTATGGCACAGAGAGCACCCTGCTCCAGCCACCCTGAAAGCTCCAGACTAGAAGAGGGAAAGCTCTCCACTTTGCCAGGAAGCTTTGGTTGGCAGCTAAGCAGGTCATCTTTGAAGTTAAGACCATAATGATTTAAAAAAAAAAAAACTCAAGGAAGAAATAATCAGGAAGCTCAACAGAGGCATCTGGGCTCAGAAATCACAAAAGTCAATGATATTTTTAAAATAAGAATACTTTCCAGATTCTCAAGGGACACACCGAGGACCTCTGGTATCTAACCATTTGCACCGCCTCCCTTGTCAAGATTAAAATGCTTCCTCCCAGCCTCTCTGAATCTCTGCTGTTCGCACACTGAAGATAATCCTCTGGCATGAGGCTGTGTGGGCCAGATGGTTAGCAATTCTTCAGACAGGATACAGTTCCGCAGAATGGGAATGTGGAGGGCTGGCTCTAGGTGGAGAATCCATTAATGGACAATAGCAACAGGCTCCTCTCTTCCAAGGAATTGTGCTGGAGAGCTGCCCAGTCCCCCAAGACAAACCAAGTTTGGTCAAATGTCTCCCAACAAGCCATCCCATGGAAACCCCAGTGAGCTTTGACAGGGACAGGGGACACCATCAAGGATGACCTTCAGTGGACACCAATGGTTCAATAATAAGTAAAGCTTTATTGTTTGCAGATGGCCTTCACACATGCCCTTCCACCCCTGCCCTTTCATTTAGTCCCCCAATATGCGGTGAAGGAGGTGATATTGGTTTCTCCCTATTACATACAGATCTGAGTCCCAAGGAGGGGGAATGACCTTCCCAAACTGCATGCCCTGTGTTTTCTAACCCAGAGCTCTCCCTGCAGTCTCTGAAGAGTTCCACCAATGGCACCCTTTTCTTCTCTATCTACAATACCCAGTTCAGAGCCGCTGCAGAGTAAGAACTCAGTAAATGTTTAATTGGGCTCTATTCAACACAGCTCCTGGTATTGATGCCAGTGAGTTTTAGGGGTCACAGGAGAAGGCATTCAGATGAGGAGAGACAGCCCCATTTCTCGTCCTGCACAAGTATTTGAATATCTCATGAACAGAGCCAACTGCATTCTCTTGGCCTCAGAACGATCCACCCTGAAGATCACACAGCTGCCAAGTGGTAGCAGCAGGTTTTGAATCCAGGCAGTCTGACTTCACAGCACCCACATCACCTCCCCAAGGTAGTCTGACTTCATGCCTATCCCACCCCTCCCTGCACCAATGTTCTTCTTCAATGTCCCTTTTTACCCCTTTCAGTTCTCTCTCTCTCAGCTTTTAGGCATTTTCATCTTGCTGTTCATCTCCACTAAAGCAGTGAGTTTTTCAGTGTGGGGTTGAATAACTTTACATCTGTCACTATACCTTAATATAAGTGAGTGTGAGTCAAAACATGAGCTCATTCAGGGGTACCTGGGTTTCCAGTCTTCTTTCTCCCTAATAAAGGTCTTCAGCGGTTACCAAGCAGGTGGTTATTCAGTGAACGATCCCTTCTCTATGATTTCACCCAGGTGGCCCCAAACAGGAAGGCTGCTGGTGAATCTGGCTGAGAGCAAGTGGAAGGGAGTTTTCACCAGGGCTGCCTCCAGGAAGGGCAGTTTTCAAATCTTCCTAAGCAGCGATCATTGGAAGTTGCTTGGAAGTTCCCGCAGCAAGAAGCACAGACAGCTGACTCTTTTCAGAGAAATAGATGGGGGAAGTTCAGGCATAGGACAAGCTGATTCCAAAGAGGAATTGCACAGCTGCAGTCTGGTCCCCGATCCGTGCAACCAGCCACCCACATCCCAACTCTTCCATTGTGGGGGAGGAGGGCTCCTGCAAGCTTCAATCACGCTGTTCAACAAAAACTTCTTGCATGAAGGACTGCATAAGCTCCTCTGTCTCTGCTCTTCTCCCTCTTCACATTACAAAGCAGAGGACCATTTATCACCCATTGTCTGGCTATGTCAGGGTCACCCACATGTATCTGTCAGGATAGGCCAGGTGGTGATGCTGTAACAGCTGACCCCTGCTCTCAGTGGCTCACCCCAACCAAAGGATTTATCTATCACTTGTTCCATGTGCTCAGGGCTGGAATTCTACCATCGCAGTCACTGTGGCAGGAAAAGGGGAGGTAACAAATCACACGCTAGGCCCTAGAGCTTCTAGGCAGAGGGACACGCATCCTCCTTTCGTTTCATTGACCCCAAGCAAGTCAGAGGCCAAAACTAACTTCAGCAGGGCAGAGAGGTGCAATCCTTCCATTTGCCCAGAAGCAAACACAAAATGGTGAATAGCACAAATGACCACCACACCAAAATAGTAAAAACAGTAACAGTGATCAAATATTAAAAGAAGCTAACATTTAACTGGCATTTACCATACACCAGCCATTGGGCTAAGTGCCTTACAGCCATTATTTTGATTAATACTCATGACTAGAAAGAAGTTGCTATTTGCCCAATTTTACAGATGAGGAAAGAGAGGCCCTCAATTCAAGGGACTTACCCAAGGTCTTAAAACTGGTACATGATGGATCTGGGATTCATACTCAGGACTCTTAAGGCTTCAAGGACCATGATTTTAAGCACCTATAACCTATTTTTTTCAATAGTCAGAAACATTGCTTTCTTGTCCTATCCCCAAGCCATATAGTTCCACTGGATTCAGCAGGTAGCTTCCAGGTGAAACAGATTCAGATTTGTCTATCATCCAACCAGCCAGCCCATGGCAGCCAGTATTGTAACTGTTATCTCACGTAATTCTCAAAATGCACCTGACAGGTAGGTCTCACTCTCTCCATTTTGTAGCTGAGTAACTTGAGACACACAACTAAACAGAGCAGCATTTTCCATCCAGGTCTGGCTGACTGTGAGGTCTCTGGTGACCAAGGAAGACGTCCTCATGGGGAAGTCAGTCAAGTGTGTGTTCAACTGGAGTGGCATAGCCAGGGAGGGGGAGTTCCTGAGCCCAGATAAATATGAACATACTTCTTGAGATTGGCCCCTTCCTTTCCTGTCCCAGAGCCAGATGGAGTGGGCCCTATACCTGGCAGCCTCTGACAGTTTAAGAAAAGCTCCCACAAAAGACTATTCCCCATGGGGAGAACTCTAGGAGTCCCCTTGGGGAGACAAAACATTAACTCATGAAATTACTGCCAAACAGGGCAATGCAATGAAAGCACATGGCTTTGGGGCTCAGTGCAGATATCATCATCTCCAGCACTTGAACGCTGTGTGACTTCGAGTGAGTCATTTAACCCCTCTGAGCTCTGATTTCCACAAAATGACAGAGTTGGGCTGGATTTTCCTGAGGGCTTCATCCCTGGTCACATTTCAGAAATGAATGCCTCTCTGCTGAACTCAAGCAAAGGCCTTGAGACAAAAAGGTGAGTGGAAGAGTTAGTGAATGAGACCCCACAGGAAGGTGGATGGCACTTAAAAGTGATGAGTGATTACTATGTGCTGGGAGCAGTGCTGAGCGCTTACTGCATACGATTCTCCCTCCCACCTGCTGGGAAGAGCTCTTGTCACCACTGTTCATGAAGGAGGAAGCAATAGAGGCAGGACTGGTTTCAGGCCTGCAAAGACCCAAGTGTGTGTGTTGGGACATTCACAGCGGATACCCCAGTGTGGTTATACAGGAACAACACTGAAAGGATCTTTTTCCCACCTCTGCTTGATTTTTATTACAATGACAAAAACAGCACAAACTCATACCAAATCCAAACAACACAGAAATGAACAAAATATAAGTGAACTTCCCATCCCCTCCCTGCCGATTCTCTTCCAAACAGCGGTAAACTCTATTTACGTTTTCATGTGCTTCCTTCCAAATTTTTTGTTTCCACATAGAATTTTACAAGGTAGGAATTATTCATCAAACATTGACTTATGGCCAGGAGTGGTAGTTCATGCCTGTAATCCCAGCACTTTGGAAGGCCAAGATGGGAGGATCACTTGGACTCAGAAGTTCAAGACCAGCCTGGGTAACACAGTGAGACCCTGTCACTACAAAAAATAAAAACTTTAGCTGGGCATAGTGGCATGCACCTGTGATTCTAGCTACTCAGGGGGCTGAGTTGGGAGGATTATTTGATTACCCAGGAAGTGGAGGCTGTAATGAGTTGTGATCTCACGATTGCACTCCAGCCTGAGCAACAGAGGAAGATCCTAACAAAAGAAAAAAAAAAAAACCACACAGGCTGGGCACAGTGGCAGGAGGTCAGGAGTTTGAGATCAGCCTAGCCAACATGGTGAAACCCTGTCTCTACTGAAAAAAGTTAATAAATACAAAAATTAGCCAGGAGTGATGGTGCGGGCTTGTAATCTCAGCTACTTGGGAGGCTGAGGCAGGAGAATTGCTTGAACCCAGGAGGAGGAGGTTACAGTGAGCCAAGATCACATCGGTGCACTCCAGCCTGGGTGACAGGGTGAAACTCCATCCCAAAAACAACAACAAACACCATTAATTTATGAACTGCTGACAACAGTTAGTAAGAAGAGCCACAATTATAGAGTACCTCCTGGGGTCTGGCAGCTTCTGTACCAAGTACAGAGGATATTGGTGTGGACAGAACACGTGGTCCCTGCTCTGGGGATATCAAGAATGCCCTGCAACTTCCTTTATCCCCACATAGCAATGCACCACGGATCATCTTCCCAAACACCACCTACAGACATATCAGACTTTTTATAATGAAAACATGTGGCATTTTATAAGCATATTGTTCTTGATTCAACCAACATCCTGTTGATAAATATTTTGTACCAGCAAAAATTTTTTGCTGGTACAAAAAAACCTATTCATATCTGTATCTTTAATGCACTCACACTAGCATTCATATGAACTTTACAGATTCCTCATATGCAAAAAATTTTTTCTGGGCAATGCCAAAGTACTATCCAGAAAGAAAATAGGGCCAATTTACTCTTCCATTGAAAGCATACAAAAATGTCATTTTTCAACAGCCTTGACAGCACTGGGTGTTATCGATCTTTTGGATTCTGCCAATCAATTGGGAAAAATTCAGTTTTGTTCTAATGTTAATACCAGGCTCAGTCTTCTCGTGGTGAGAAGCGAGGAGGCAAGGTTTTAAAGTGGAGATGACAGATTTCAAGCAGGATCTGGGGGCACACCCTAGTATTGGGTACTAGGCAGGAAAACTGGCCGTAGGTTCTTTCCCTCTCTACAGAGCTGAACTCTCAATAGAAAGGGCACATCCTGTCCTTGAAAATTCCCCTTGAGTCATCTGTTTTGATTTCCCATTAATGGGCACATTATCTGCTAATCAGGATAAATGGCTCCACCCAGAGTGGTAGAGAAGAAAACGCAACTGGAAGGAGAATCAGGACCAGACAGAGGTGCTCATCACAACCAAGGGCCAGTGCTGCTTACCTGTGGCTTCCATCTCCTGATGCCCATGAACCCCAAAACCAGTTCCCTGGGTCCCCAAAGGACCCACACATGAAGGACGCAGCTGGCACTTCTGTTTTCCCAATACACCAGCAGCTATGCCAACACTGCCTACATTGTTGGTGCTTGATCGATAGCTACTAGAATGGCCTGATTACTCACAAGTGTTAATGACACCTGGAATTCACAAATGGTGGCTTGGCCTCTGAAAGGAACCATTGTCTCCAAGGGATAACCTGAGGTTCTGCTCAGAAGAGAAGGCAAATCAGTGTTGACAGGAGTACTTTTAACAACTAAAGCAATAGGGGCCAGGGTGAGGAGGGAGTCTGGAGCAAGTGAAACTAGAAGTGGGACGAGGAAATGGAGAAGATTTAGACAAAAGGAGCAGGCATGCTAGGCAGGGGAAGACCAGGGCAAAGATAAAATGCTTACAATAGTGCCAGGCCCTGGCCGGTATGACATTGTGGTATGCCAGAGCCATCTCCCATCACTCAAGGAGAACCATTTTCAAATATTCAAAAATGTTACCAGCCCAAACTGCAGACACCTTGAAATCAAAGCAATCATCAAACTCTATAAATCAGAACTTTTGTTTTTCAGCCAGTTTACATGACTGTAGATAACGCACTCATTATAGGAAGCCTCGAAAGGGTTTCAGCAGAAGCACGTGATCAGATTTGCACTTGCAAAGCGGTCACTCTGGGCCAGTGTGGGGAATGGACATCTGAGGACAGGAGGATCACAGCAAGGAGACTCCTACTGTTGCCCGGGCGAGGGTTGATGGGGGCCAGGACTGAGGAGCTATGTGAAAAGGAATGAAGGGATCAGATTCTACTGAAGATTAGAACTGAGGAGCTGGTGGCTGCTGGGATGTGGGACATGGGGGATGGAAGCAACTGAGGCCAGTTGAGCTGAAAATAAGGAAAAGCCTTTCTCAACCTGGGCCAATGCCCAGCCTTCTCCACCTGCGCGTCCACTGCTCCAAAGGAGAAAGGTCTGCTCCAAAGGAGTTGTTTCTAGAAGAATCCTAGGGGCTGGTCTGGTGCAGGCTGGCCAGAAAAGGAAGAGATCCTTACCCCTAGCCTCAAGGGAAGCACTTGCTCCTGGTTCCCCTCCTCTGCCATCTCTTCTTCCTCCTTCTCCCTTCCTGCTTTCCTCCTTCTCACTCTGCTAACAAAACCCTTGTGAATTTGAGGCATAAATATTCACATGGCCCCAGCCAGCAGCAAATAGCTGCCTCTCAAGACTGGTCCAGCCCAGCATCTGTGTATCTGCTGGGAACCCTGAGCCCCACTGACACAAATGTTTCAGGTTTATGATCAGCACCTGCCTTTAAATCTTAGCCAGATATATCTCTGAAATACTCCTCTCCCTGTGCTGTCTGCCTTGGGGCATAAAATATGGGAAAGTTTAGAGAAAAGGAATAGGCTGGCTGTAGAGAGAGAGCACTGGACTCTACTCAGACTGGCCTGGAGAAGAAGCTTGGCTCTGTCCCTGCAGCCCCTCAGAGCTTCAGTGTCCCTATATGGAAGGCAGGGCTGCATGCCCCAGCTCAGATGGTCCTTGTGGGAATAGAATGAGGAGTGGAGGGACGGGCCTGCACTCAGACTCCCCGGCAACAGTGAGTTCTCACCCTGTGTAGTTGGGAAAAGAAAGTGGATTCTGCAGACACACAGGCCTGGGGTCTGGTGAGCTCGCTCCTGCTGGCTCTGTGCTGCCATAATCACACCAGACCAGTCAGATTCAACTTTTGTATAACCAAGTTGTGAGTTGTTTTTCAGTTGCCATGGACACCCGAGTTGAAGGTCACATAACCTTCAACTTCTGATCATACCCAGGAACCAAGTGTGCAGCCACAGGTGGAACCTCAGTGCTCAGACCAAGAAGCAGGGACTAAACTAAAAAGTGGACACCACATGACAGGATCTGGGATCCAATCAGATTGAGCCTGGTACCACCCCGTGGTGGGGTCCAGTCAGATCATGCCTCCTGGCATCACCTCATTGCAAGATCCAATCAGATTACACCTTATTGCCCTGTGCCTGTAAAACCTGCCACAGCCCCCAGCTTGAGGAAACAAATTTGAGCTTTTCCTCCTGTCTCCTTGCCAGTCCAGTCGACTTACAACAAACCTTTTGTTTTCTCAAAAGCTGGTACCATAATGTTGGCTTCTTTGCACATTGGGCATAGATTACTAGATAATACTGTGTGCCTCTGGGCCATTTACCTAACCTCTCTGGACTTCAGTCTCCACCTTTGGGTTATTATCTTGGGATTGGCCAACTAGCCTCTATGCTTCAATGGCCTTATTGGTAAAATGGGGCAATGCTGTCTACTCACTGCAGAGTTTAGGTGAGACCCAGCCTCACATAAAAGTGCTTTGAGAAGACTTCACACTACACAAATGCAAAGTATGAAAAAATATATATTTTTTAAATATTTTGGCTGAAGGAGGAAGAGTCTGTGAGACATAGACAATGTTCCTTGCTGCTGTTTCCAACCCCAGACAGCTAACACCTAAAGAGCTCATCACATCAGATCCTGAACACAGATCAGTTGAATCACAACTGGGCACCAGGCACTTTGCCAGCCAAGAGCTACATAAGACATGAATGCAGGGTCCCCAGAGCTAAGAGAGCCTCATACCTTCATGGGCCCCACAGACAAGTCAACAGGTTATGCCAAGCAGCAAGCTGGTCAGAAGACAGACCTGGCTGCCTTAGGAGCACAGACAAGGAACTATCCAGGGATGGCTGGGCTAGGGATTTGCACACTGGGAGGTGCTGGCATGCCAGGCAGAAGGAACAAGATATGTGCCCTGGTTTGGGACTCTGAGGCAGGAAGCTGGGGGTGAGTGAATATTTGGGAAGCGATTTCAAGAAGCTGCCAAGAGACTGGAAAGCAGATAAGGAAGAAGGAAAGGACGAATGAGTGGGTCACTATAGAGGGTCCTGCATTGTGTGCTGGACACAATCCCCACTGGGACTCTAAAAACTGCATAGAGCATACATCAGAATTCTCACATTGAGGCTCTCAGAAGCCAGATATTTATTCTCCAATTTATCTTGCTCATTGGTTGAGGGTGGATCCTGAGGCATCTCCAACCTCCACCCGGGCACGGAATCCTCCTGAGACCAGAGAAAGACCTCAGGCAGAGACCTGCTGGTTCTTTGAGGCCCAAAATCATTTGGGATACAGGAATTGTTTATCAAAGACGTAGGTGCCTTAAGGTAGACCATGAGAATCAGGTGGGTGTTGACAGTGGCTATTGCGACAATAGGCGATAGGCAAAGCAGTGAGTGATCCCTTCAGGGAATTCCAAGCTAGACCCAAGGATGGAGGAGGTGAGAGAAGAGAAAGCATGTTAGAGATTGCAGAAGGTTTTGCATAATGCATTAAGGAGTCTGGACTCTCTCCTAGAAGTATTTGGGAGCCATGGGAGGAATTAGGGAGAGAGAGTGGCAGGGTCAGATTGGTTATTTGTACAGATCACTCTGCTACCTTCTGGGAAACAGACTGCAACTGGAAAGACTGTAGCCACAGGACCAGTGTGGGAGGGAGAAGGAAAATGTTTGAATAATTAAATCCAGGGAGGATGAAATACTTTCCCCGTCATCCACTCCCTGTACCTGAATGAAGATCTCTCTAGCCCCTCGCTCCTGGTTCCCATGCCCCAAACTTGGCCCCACCCTTTTGTGGTCAGAGCCCACCTCAGGGTCCCTAAGCTGACTCTGGGTCGACCAAGCAGCAGCCTTCCCTGCACCAGCTCACTCGTGATGCCATTCTTACACCTGGGGCCCTGCCTCAGTTTCCCTGACCAGACTCCAGCTCCCAAGTAGTACAAGAGCTCATCACTGACCCCTACCTCCAAGCCCGGTCCTAATGCCTGGTCAAGCTCTTACCACACTCGCCGTCCAAGGAGCTGGGTCCTTCCAGAAATAGGAATGAGGTCCTTCCTCATTCGCATCTGAGCCCCAGGACTTGCTGTGCCCCTTGCCTGCAGCTGAGGGGACATTTTGAAGTCTGCATTTCAGGCTAAGGCCCAGGCCCTTGGCTTGTGTTATCTCCCCTCACAGCTCTTCAAAAGGGACTTGGGGAAGGGGGGATTACCCAAAGGAGGACTCAAGGTGCCAAGAGGAGAAGCGAGCTGGTCACAGGTGTAGGTGAGGTTCCTGCTCCGTTCTAGGTACTGCTACTGCCCCAAACCAGAAGCGTAGTAAGCCCCCACTCCCGAGAATGCCTCTAGGCAAGAAGCTCTACCGCAAAGAGCATGGACTCTTTCTTGGGGTCACCAGCATTAACGATCTCAGCCCCTCCCGAGTGCCAGGTGCTGTGACACCTTAAAAAGCTGAGGCTCCCACTTTTGTCCCTTTTCACACGCAGTCACAAAGTGCTGTGTGCTTTGTGTGTGGTCAGCCAGAGTTGCAACAGAAGAACCAGCCTGGCAAAGGATTTAGGGGGCTGACCTGACCAATGATGTCACAATAGCTAGGAGCCCCCCTCTGGCCTCTATCCAACCCCGGTCTTGACAGTCAGATCAGGGTCCCCGCACCTGCCCAGGGCCCCACCACCCTCCTCCCCTCTCTGACAGCTCTTGCAGACAGATATGATCCCAGAGCCTTCCTGTGTGTCCCAAGAACCCCCCTCTCAGCTGGGGAAAGCAGCCTTGTCATGCCTTTTCTTTCTTACCATAAAAGTCTTGCCTTTATTTTTATTCTTTAATAAGGTTACAGCAGGACTGGGGGAGGAGGATTTTGGCCTCAGGCTACATCTGCCCTTCATTTAAAACACCTCGACTCCCACAAGGCTGGAAAACAAGTCTCTGAGCTTCTCTTTTATAGTCTTCATTAGATCCAAATCCAGAGTTATTTTTGCCGACAGATTGTATCAGCCTGGAGCCCAGTCGCCTCCAGAAACAGACCCTCTTGCTTAAAAAGCCAAACTTACCCACTGCACCCAAACCACCCCATCTCCTGCCCATCGCAGCCCCCACACCCCATGCCAGGAGCAGCCCCAACTTGCACACACCACTTGAGAAACCCCTCTCTCATCCTGGAAGCTGCAGGACTCCTGCACTCCTCCAAAACTCCACATGGTCCACACTTTCTTAATTCTCACAAAGGCATGCCGTCTCAGATTAGAAAGGATTTTATTTTCCACTACAACTACATGGAAAGGAAGTTCACAGGTTTTGATTACACGGGGTCATTTGACATAGAGCTTTTGGACAAAGGCAATGCCTATTTGGGGAAAACCCCGTCATAGCAGAACGAGAGAGAAAGTAAGACTGGACCTCGACTCAGCCACGCAGAGGGAGCTTCCTCCCCTCTCCCGACGCCACCACATCTTGACAGTCTTCTGCTGGATTAATTTACTGGGCCAGGCCCAGACTCCAGGGCCAGACCTGCCTGCCTGAGAGGCAAAGCTAAAAACAGCTCTGGCCTCCGAGAGGGGCCAGCTGATGTCTAATTGCTCAGCTCTCTCCTGTCCTCTCTGCAAGGAAATCAAAGGCTCGCTTTGATTTGGAGAGGAGGATGAAAGAAGGCTGTTCGCAGGTGTTGAGACAAAGTCATCCAGGCAACTGCGGGGAAAATGCCTCTCCACACTTCACTAACACAGGTGCACCTCCCTTTTCCATGGGGCCCACACAGCCAGCAGAGAAGGAGTTTGTGGGCACAGTGAGGGGTGTCACTTGTTTTTGGAGCCCAGAAGCCAAGTGGGTGTTATTAATCCATCCCCATGTCCAGGTCACACAGGAGCCCTGGTCATGGCTGTGAGGTTTCTTGTGAAAGACAGTTAGGATGGCTAATGGAGTTCCTTAAACCTTTTGTTTATTTGGGCCAGGATGGGAGGAGTAAGCATTCATCATGTACATTTCTCCAGATATTTATTCATCTCTGCGTTCCCTCAGCCTACATTTATTATTAATAATAATAGCTACCATTTAGTGGGCTTCCATTGCCTACCAGGTGCTGTGCTAAGCACTTTACAGTATCTGATTCGAGCCTCACAGCTTCCCAGTAAGACAGGCATTCTTATGTCCATTTTACTGGTAATGAAACAGGCTCAGGAGGGTACAGTGACCTGCCCCAAAGTCCATGGCCTTTAACAGCAGGGATTCAAAGCCAGACCTGTCTTGAGTCCACCGTCTAAGGTGTTAACCTTGAGGGTCTCCTGCCTCCCTGTGGGGGTCTCTATGCCTGCCCTGGGGCTGGGTGCTAGCATTCATGTTTGATGAATGAAGTGTTTCTGGAATTACATATTATAGGTCCTGCTAGGTTTCTGGATATAATTGGGTTCATCCCAAAATATGCACAGTAAGAACAGGCTACAGCCTGGCCTGCAACCCAGCCAGTGATTCTCTGCCCAGTCACTCACTGGGTCATCATGTCTGCACAGGCTGGATGACAGGACATTATTTCTGCCTTCCTGGAGCCCAAGGTCCAGCAGTTGAATAGATAAGAATCCTTCGTGATTGTGAAATGGGAGAGTTCACTGCCTCCCCCTTGCAGGATGTGCAAGATGGGTGTGGCTCTCTGTTCGACCACTGCAAGCTCAAACCCCTTACTGGAGGGGTGGCGTGCAGATCGGCAGGTGCAAGAGCCGGAATGAGCACTTTGAGCTCCGGCCCCACAATAGTGTCTAGGGGTGGGTGTCTGCGACTCCCAAAGCCTAAGTGGGCATATTACATTGCCTCTTTTAGCTTTGCCATCCACAAATGACTTAAGTGTTAACCCACTCAGTGACCCCTTGATCCCCAGGTTCTTGGCCGGCATCCAGGAAGAATCAGGTTACACACAGACTTGAAGAATGAATGCAGGGGTTTTACTCAGTGGTGGAGGTAGCTCTCAGTGGATGGATGGGGAGCTGGAACGGGGATGGAGTGGGAAAAAGATCCTCCCCTGGAGTTTGGCCATCCAGCGGCCAATCTGCTCTCTGATAGTTCCCAACCAAACTTTTCATAGTGTTCAGACTCTCATTTTCTTCTCTCCTCTGCCACACCATTCTGTCATTTGACTGCTCATCTCCTTCTGGAGTCTGGGGTTTGGGGTTTATATGGGTATAGGATGGGGGGCGTGGCAGGCCAAAAGGCAACTTTTTGAGCACAAAAACAGAAATGCCTATTCTCATTTAGGCCCATGGGTTTCCGGCCTTAAGGGTGGGGTCTTTGCCTGGGAACCACCCTCTTCTATTTAGTATTTTCCTGTCTCCTGTCCCTGTCAATAGGGTTGATGAAGGTGAGCCAAGAAGAGGGGAAAGGTTTCTCATGGAGACAATGTCTGAGCTGGAGTATGTGGGTCCCTGAAATCACATAGCAGACCACAAGGGGGAAGGGCACTTCTGGCAGAAGGAGGAGCTTGTGCACAGGATGGCACAGGGTACCCCAAAAGGACATGTTCCTACAGCAGAGGGTGTGAGAGCTCATGGGGAAGAAGCAGGAGGTGACAACAGGAAGGAAGTCTGGTGTAAGCCTCAGCCTAGATAGGGTGTCCTATCATATGGGCAATCAGGGATAGCACCACCCCAGGGCTCTACATCCAGAGAGGATGTGGATTCAGAAAAAAGGCAATTGCACTAAGTGGCATGGCCCACACCTCAGGAGTCAGGTCCTAATTCAAACCTGGCCCCAGGAAAGACAATTTCAGAAACATTAGGAGCAGCAACATTACAACTTCCCCAGTCTCTTCCCACAAAGTCTAACTCCCTCCCAACCCAGCCCTGTGACTGCCTTCTTCTGGAGAGAAGGCTGAGAGGAGGGGAGGGAAATTGTTGGAAACCTTATCAAGGGAGACAACCTTGCCTTTGATTCTGCCAGTTCTTATCGCACCCTCTGACATTTCAAGCAGGCCATGGCCAGACTCTTTGGTGCTTGCAACCAATGTCAAGAATCCTGAATTCTGGACACAACCCACATGTGAAGTCCAACAGGCTTCCCTTGCCTGTTAGCCCTTGCCTTAACCTTAACCTCACCTAAATCTCTGCTCCTGGGCTCACAGCTCCAAGGCCTGAGACCAGGTGGGGCCAAAACAGGACCAGGACTACAAAATATTGCAATGAGTAGAGGGTTTCCTTGAAGAAACTTTATTGAGACATCCACAATAGATCTCTCACACTGAGGCAAACATCCTCAGGCCAACCTATCTCCTAACATGCAATGCCCCCCACAAACCTCTTTCTTCTGTATCTAACTCAAGCCCAACATTATCATAGCAGGGACTCCCCACCAGCACGTGTAGCCCCTAAGGCCACCAGGGCAATGAAATAAAGATACCTGTGGCTTTCAGTAAAGAGACCTTTGGAAGCTTTTCCTAGGCCCATGCTGCCCACCTACCAAACAGGAATAAGCACTGGGCTGCCTGAAGCCCGGCTCTAAGGAGGAACTTGGGACAACAGTTGCATGATGTCAAAGGCTCTGTCTCTACTGTAACTTTCATCCAGGCTAATTACGCTCCCATCACCATAGCAACCCACATCCTCTCACAAGGTTCAGGGTTCAGTGAGAGCCATGGGAGGAAGGAGTGCATCCTGTGGCCTTCACACCAGTGCCAATATTACCAGCTGGTCCTGGTTTTCTTATGTTGGTTCTTGGCAGCTTGGGTCACATAGCACCCACTCATGAACTAAAAGTCCCCATTGCTTGATATCCCCAGATATCTGTGAAGGTTGCCTTTTACTGGGCCAGGGTAAGCTGCTTGGAGCTCTCTGGGTGAATAAGTACTAGGAATCTGGAGTTAAAGTGGTTGTAATGAACTCTTCTCCATCCTCCCTTTCCCAAAAGGAAAGCTGTCACCTCTCTGTCAAGATGCGCTTCCTGATATTAGGAAGCAAGACCTGACCAGCACTGCCATGGTGTCTGGGTTGGTCTGTTCCCTACGTTGTAAGGTCTACTTATGTAAGGTCTACATAATTGGAGTATATTTCTAGTTTATTGGATTTGGATATGGAGAAATCCGCCCCCCCTCCCCCCAAAAAAACCCTTCACTAAGATTTTGGGTAAAGCCTGGATGTTTTCAAGGGGTCCCTGAAATCCCAACTTCCTAAGGAAATAGAAGGAGGCCTGCATCCGAAAATTATGGGTCAGTCATGGTGACAGTTTCCATTCTGCAAGCACCTGGATTACCCCGTTGATGGGTGGGACCAAAACAGGACCAGGACTACAAAATACTGTAGCAAGTAGAGGGTTTCCTTGAAGAAACTTTATTGAGACATCCACAATAGATCTCTCACACTGAGGCAAACATCCTGAGGCCAACCTTTCTCCTAACATTATGCAATGTCCCCCACAAACCTCTTTCTTCTGTATCTAACTCAAGGGCTCCAGAAGGACACTGTCTACCTATAAAAGGCTCGGACACAGGTGCAAGATCCATGAGTGGTTCTGTTTGATCAGCATCAGAAAATAAGGCAAACACCAAAATTCCAGAAGACCTCATAAATCTGACTGCAAAGTTGCTAAGACAAATTGGGATTCAGGCAATAACTGCAAGAGATGATGGCTTCTCCATAGCAAGGAAGGAGGTCAGCACCTACCCCAGGAACAGAGGGAGGGGCAATAGGGCACTGGGTCCAGAGATGGCCCTGGTGTCAGAACACCACCCTTGAGCAGAGGCTGGGCAGGGCTCTCCATGTTTCTGTCTGGGTGACATCAGCAGGCCAGTGCTTCCTCAGTATCTGAGGTCCACTCAGGGATTTGGGTCCATGTCTCCGCTTTCATCAGAAACAGGGCTAAAGATCACTTCTTCAACAGCTTCTGGGATACTGAAGTCACACAGCTCAGGATTCAGGACCTTGGGGTGGACCCCTAGGGAAAGCAGGCTGGCTTCATTCTCTTAGGTCAATGGTTTTCAAACTGTGCTCCAGAGATTCCCTAAAGTACCCCTCCACCCCACCAGACAAGCTGAAGAAAAGCAGAGCTGACAACCGTCATCTCAGCCTTGGACCCATTCCCTTCACTTTTCTGCATTTTACACATTGAGTCTGCAGGGGATTTTTGTTTCAAAACTGGATTCCATTACCTTAAAACTAGTTGGAAATCATTTCAGATTTTCAAAGTAAAACAGTGAGCCATTTCTGGTTCTTCTGGCTCTTGGGCATTAGGGCTTTATAAGTGAATTTCCACTTTTACTTTTTTTTTTTTTTAAGTGTTGAAAGCTGGGCCATCAGGCCAGCTCTACAGACTGTTGCAAACCCAGTACTGGGCTCTGCAGGCTGTTTTATGCTCATGTGGTTATTTGTGTGCAGAACACTAGGGCTTGGCAATAATGGCTCAGCTCTCCCAAGGTACAGAGGACTTGTGAACCAGGAGACATTCCTAATACTGTGTGTGTGCACATGTGTATGCAGGCATGCAAACATATATGTAGAGTGATGTCTGTATGAAGTTAGTACTTTAGGAGTACTTTTTTTGAATTCCCCCCCCCCATCCCTACATGTTTCTAGGCTGTTCCCTAAGTTCCAGCTCTCTTGCTTTCAAAAGTCACAAAGCCAGTAATTCTGGTTTGGGAAAAAATGGGAAGATTCCCTGATCCATTGTCCTTGAAGTCCCCCAAGGCAGAAGTAGGGCCACCTAGAAAGTTAGAGAGATCAAACACACCTCAGTGGAAGAAAGGCCCTCATAGCAATAAGAGCGGTTAGGGAAACAAGGGCAAGCACAGTTCATCTGCAGAGATGAAACCTGACTACTCCTGGCTCCCGATCCAGTGTCCCACTCCATCTTCCATGCCTGGTGAAAAGCCGTAGCAGACTTCAGGCCACGCTGCTACCAGAGTTTGGTGAAGGGAAGAAACAATGGGTTTAAGGAGCCCCAAGTCTTCTAAGTGAGGTCTGCCTCTCTAGCTCAGAGAGCTATGGACAAGGGAGCAGGGGCCAGACTCCCCCAGGAGGCAGAGGAACTGCAACGGGAAACCTGCCAGCCATGAGATGCCAGAGTAAGATGGGTCCCCCTATTTCGCTGTCTTGATACCTGATGTCGAAGAAACATATCAGCAAACAGAACCATGCCCTGGCTCCTCACTGGGTCCTCAGCCCAATCCAGAGGCAGCCACTGGCTCTCCAAGAGCATCAGCCTTCAGGGAAAAATTCTATGATGGAGAGAAGGTATAAATTTTGGCAGCACTGCTGTTGTGTGTGTATGTGTCTGTGTTTTCCAAAACACGGGGTAAACAAGCCAGCATAAAAATAGACAGCAGCAAAGAAACAGGAGTGGAGCTGCCTCGCTGCAGGTGTGAGTGACTGTGCTGCTGATTGCTTCTTGGAAAGCAGTCCCCAGGAGGGACTGATCAGAGAGAGGAGTAGGGCCGAGGCAGAGGCAAAACGAAAGTGGCTGGGTCCTTAGTCACCAAAGAAACCTGTGTGTCCCCCAACCTGGGATATAACATCAGACAGCACAGCTTGGATTTCACAATTCCCCAGTGCAGACTGTAGTCTCCTTTTCCTCATGGGCTGGTGGGGTAGGCCCCACAGGCCTTTTTGATTTCTGGTCTAGAGGCCCTTTGTTAAATC
The DNA here is from genome assembly GCF_049354715.1 of Callithrix jacchus. Taxonomy (NCBI): domain Eukaryota; kingdom Metazoa; phylum Chordata; class Mammalia; order Primates; family Cebidae; genus Callithrix; species Callithrix jacchus. The sequence goes on from NC_133521.1 coordinate 23,700,265, forward strand.
AGATACTACAGAACAAGCAGTGGAATGAGGCATCTTTCCCAAAAAGAGGTCCTGAGGGGCTACTGCCTGGATCAAGGTCAATGTCACCTCAATCCTGGGAGAAATCATTAGGCAAGATGGACTCCAAGCAAACGTGATCTCCTTCATTCACCAAGCCAGAAAACCCTTGTGGAAAAGAAGTAAACGGAGCCATCCACCCATCCATTAAATGTTTGCCAAGGGTTTGCCATGCTATGCATCTGTGCTAGACCTGGGAGATATAGTGAGACCAAGACACCCAGCCCTTGCCCTTATGGAGGAGAGGGAGGATACCAGATCATTGGGTGTTGGCTCCATTATCTAGATTGAGGCTCTAAAGAAGAAACACCTTTGGGAGGGGAAGAGGTTGGGCTTTGTCATGGACACCCTGAGCCTGAAGGCCAGACTGGTCAATGAGCCTTTGGGTTTTGGAGTCTGGAGCAGAGCAAAGCATTGAAGCAGAAAGGACTATGGGAGCCAGAAGTGTAGGTGGTGAGGATGCCATGGAGCAGATGAGCGCCCCCTGTGGGCAGTGCAGAGAATGAGCCAGAGAAACACCAACATTAGGATAAAAAGGTGAAAAAAATAGTCTGAGAATGAGTGTCCAAAAAGCCAGAGGAAATCAGAGGGAGTTCTGAGCAGGAGGGAAGGCTCATCTGAGTCCATTGGTGCCAGGAGGTCAAGTGAGATAGACTCACTGGAGATCTTAATGAGTGTCTCCTTAAGGATAATAGCTAACTTCTAGTGGACTAAGGGGTGAGCAGGTGAGGCCACTGCAAGATGCAAAGGCAGCGAGAGGCAACAGGTCACAGGTTGCCTGTGTTCAAAGCAGGGGAAGTGGGGTCGAGAAAAGCTATGTTTGGTTTTGAGAGTGGCAGGAGGCAGCCAAATGCCTAGGCAGATAGGTGTGGGTCCCCAGTGAAACCCCACCTCCAAGCCGAAGACAGTTTAAAGCCTGAAAGCCAAGCTACAGGCTAAATCCTCGGACCAGATTGAGAATTTGTCTTCCTGTTTGGCATACTCTCCTAAGATTGGTCTCCACCCTTCACCTGTTTTACATATACCTACCCTTTCCTAATTGTGATTTCTACATTGTCATACCTGCCTTTGAGTGGCATTTTCTCTTTCACCTTTTTTGCATACTCACAAACCAATCAGCATGCATTCCCCTTTCTGAGTCCATAAAAGGCCCCGGACCCAGCCACATGGGGAACTTTCTCACCTTCAGGTAGGGGGACCAACACTGCATCCCCTCTCCTCTGAAAGCTGTTTTCATCACTCAATAAAATTCTTCTCCACCCTCAGCATCCTTCAACGTCCAGTGTATCCTCATTCTTCTTGGGTGCAGTGTAAGAATTCGGGAAATGCCAAACGTGGGTACAAGATATAATACAGGTGAGCCATGCCAGCATGGCCAAGTGAGGCCTGGGTGGGTCATCACCAGCCAGGAATCCCAGCTTACAAAGTGATTAAGAAGAAAAATCCTGTATCAATTTTAATGGAATGGAAAGACTGGGCACAGCTCAAGGCTGTTGGGAGTGAGGGGATAAGCTAAGAAGAAAGAAGGGCCCAGAGGGAATGGGCTGCCAAACCCAGGCAGGCAGAAATGTGGCAATGAGACCAAGTAGACTTGTCCACAGCGGGCCATTCGTCCTACATAGGAAAGGGTAAAAGAGGAGATTGCTGGGGAAGCCTTTTGGGTCTTAGGGCGTTCTCATTTGATATCAGGAGGCGATTCTCACAAAGACCTAGAACAGATGATGAAATAGACTTTAAGAGGGTAGATGACCTGCCTGCCTTCACCGAGCCAGTGAGCAGCCACGCCAAAATTCAAACCCAGATCTACCTGACTCCAAAATCCACGCTCTTAATACCACGTACCTAGCAAGAAAAATAAAAGTAGCATATTTCCCCTCCGGATCCTTCTTTTTTTTTTTTTTGAGACGGAGTTTCAGCTCATTGCAACCTCCGCCTCCTGGGTTCAGGCAATTCTCCTCCCTCAGCCTCTTGAGTAGCTGGGATTACAGGCACACGTCACCATGCCCAGTTAATTTTTTGTATTTTTAGTAGAGACGGGGTTTCACCATGTTGACCAGTATGGTCTCGATCTCTTGACCTCATGATCCACCCACCTTGCCTCCTAAAGTGCTGGGATTACAGGCATGAGCCACCGTGCCCAGCTGGATCCTTCTCTTGAAGTTTCCTTTACAAAGTTATCTCTTGTTGGGGGAGAAGAGGGAGGCCAGCTGTATCACTCTGCTCTGGCTCCAAGGAGGGTATCAACCTGGGGAATTAGCACAGCTTTTACCACTTCCTTACGACAGGCCTGCCGTCTGCGGGGCCTTCCTCTTCAAAGGATAAAACAATTCAAAAACAGGAGACTTGCAGGGGAGAGCAATGACTCTCCAGAGCCCTGCTAATTAAAAAGCCCGTATTACATTACTTCCTCAAGGACTCATCTTCTAATTTTTAGGATTATGGTACATTGATTAATTTATACAAGTTTTTAATCCCTCTGTGCTTAATGAAGTCCAGGAACATGGGAACAGGAGCATAATTGAGCTTCATATTATTTTATTAGAGAGAATTATGGCTCAACCTGTGGTGAAGAAGTTTGTGAGGGTGGGGAGGCAGCACCCAAGCTATTAACCCATTGCTTTCCAAATGCCAGCAAGAACATTCCTTTGGGGCAGACACAGAGGGAACTAATCTTTCTAAGCCACTCTTCTACAGTTGCTGGTTGCCGGAAGGAAAGCGCCATCTTTGTCATGGGATGCAGTGCCCTTCCCCAGCCTGGCATAGCCACCCTCCTGTACATGCTGCCCCACCTACCACACTCCCAGTACCCATTCCCATCAGGCTGCCCCCACACCCATCCCTGTGTTCTCTGTGCCCCCTAATGCCCTGCACTGATTCAGGTTCATACCTTCATTCTCGTTCAGGCACAATCTCCCCTGGGCGCTTCCCTGGACCACATCTTTGCCGAGCAAAATTCATCTCTCCTTCATTTGTAGCAAAAGGCCCTAGATCATCCAGGATCCCAGATTCTTCAAAAGCAGGGGAAATTGGGCTGAAAGACTATCTGACATCTATGTCTCAATCTTGGCAGCTCCCACTCCAAGGTAATTTAAGTACTTACCTTGATATAACACAAAGGCTAAAACGCTTCATGATAAAGTGATGGAGGAGGGGCTGAACAGAGTGGGGGAGACCTCCTCCTCAATGCCCATCACCCAGGCTGTGCAAAAGGCCTAAACAAGGGCCCAGGCGACTGGGGCTCCATCCCAGGCTCTGACTCTAGGTCTCTGTGCAGTCCTGGATGACTTCTCTTCTCTAGATCTCAATTTCCTCAACTGAGAACTCAGGCAGAAAACCTCACTCTCGCCCCTAGGAATTCTCACATTAGAGAATTCTAGGACTTCCCACAAATCATCAGGCTCTGGCCCCCCCCAGGGTTCCAGGGTTTAGGTGCCATACCCTCTGGAGACCACAACTGGAGTTGCTGGTAAGAAACCAATGAAGAAAGCTGACAGTTTTCCTGAGTCTGGAAGATTCCAGAATGAAGGAATTCTTCACCCCAGAGGGCTGGCCCAGCTCTGGCTTCTAAGGAAGCAGGTCTCAGAAGCTGAGCTCTATTTTGATTCTTGCCTCCTCCATCAACTCATCCTTGCTAAAAAAAAAAAAAATTCAAAGTTCTCTGTCTCTCTGTCTTCATCTGCTTGGGCCGTCATAACCAACAAGTAAAGAAGGGATGGCTTAAACGACAGAAACTTCTATTCCCGCAGCTTTGGAAGCTCGAAGTCCAAGATCAGGGTGCCAGTATGTCTGCTTTCTAGTGAGGGCCCTCTTCCTGGTGTACAGACCGCCTTCTCACTGTGTCCTCACTTGGGGAAAAAGAGAGAGCAAACTCTCTTGTACCTCTTCTTAGAAAGACAATAATCCTATCATGAAGACCCCACCCTCGTGGCCTCATCTAAACCTAATTACCTCCTAAAGGCCCTGTCTCCAAATACCATCACACTGCGGGTGAGGGCTTCAACATATGAGCTGAATTGCTAAGAACACAATTCAGTTCACAGGCACTCTCTCCTCGCTATGGAATAAAAGGAATACCCACGTTAGAAAAAAAGAAAAATCCAGCTTCAAAACAAGTAAAGGAAATTTTCTGGAGCTCTCGGCACCACTAGAGTCACAGCGCAAGAGTAACTCACTATTCATAAGGGAGAGTGACAGTGAGGATGGTGCTCTGGCCTCTTCTCAACCCTTCTCCAAGCAAGGTCTGTGGCTCCCATAAAAATGCTTCCTTCAGAGAATTTTTTTCCAAGGGAACAGATTGGTGCCTAAAATTGTTCTGCCTTGGGATAGTAAGAAAAGGGATTTTTGTGCTTAAGAAAGAATCTAAATCCTAGCCTATGATTCAGCACCATATAATTCAGTGCTTCTGTTTTGCAGATGAAGAAACTGAGGCCCAGAGAAAGAGAAGAGAGGCTGTGCAGAAGGAATTGACAGGGGCGCCTAACACCCAAGCCCCAGGCCCAACCCCAGATTCCTCATGTCTTTCCTTCAGAAAATGCTCTAAATAGGGGCCATGAAAGAAATCTGGTCTCCAACCATGGCATCCTGTGTGAAGCACTGAGTCCTAAGTGAAGCACGAAGTACCCAGCAAAGGGCTGGAGTGAGCATTTGCCCGGATGACCAGCTAGCTTTCCATAGGGGGTTCAAAACCCCATCCCCAGGGCTCGCAAACACATCCCAGCATTTTCAGTCATTATGGTGATAAAACTGTCTGCTTCAATTTTATTCTTTCAAAAACAATAAACACAATTATCAGTGGAAATGCTTTCCCTTTAAAGCGGAATTGTTCAAGAGCCTTCCAGGGCTGGCCAAGGGCATCTATGAAGGGGTCAGCAGAGGTCAGCTGGGAGTGAGTCTGAAACATCAGGTTTTTTCCTATAGGACACGGTTATATGTGAGGAACACAAAAGTGTCACTAATTCACCAGCAGACCATCTCCACCAGAAGTAGAAATTGCATCCATCTGAACCAAATGCTAAAGGAACTCATCAAGATGTCTCCACAACTTCAAAAGTCGTTTTCTAAAGAGAAAATAGAGTAACTGTCTGTCCAACTGACATTGTATTTATTAAAAATAAAGACCAGCTGCAGCCTGTGGGATGTTATTAGTGAAGACAGGCTTGCAAATGGTAGCCTGAAACCCTCTCTCATGTCATTTGGAAACAAAAAGCTAAATTTACTTTAAAAAACAGTTTTAATTTTAAGCAAAATTTTAGGTATCTCAAATGTCAGGGCATAAAAACAATGTATATCTATTTCTGCAGCTGTAATATATAGTCAAATTTTGGATCATATTATGTATATATTTGATCCCAAACCCAGACATGATGGCAAATGTCAATTTTTAATCTATTTGCCAGCAAATCATCCTTTTTTGTACTTCGTGAAGTACCATTTGTCATTACTTAACTGGCAAAAGGTCAAAATGTGCCTGTTTCTATATCATGAATGTTATTTATAATTTTATTTTGGCCGGGTGCGGTGGCTCAAGCCTGTAATCCCAGCACTTTGGGAGGCCGAGGCGGGTGGATCACAAGGTCAAGAGATCGAGACCATCCTGGTCAACAAGGTGAAACCCCGTCTCTACTAAAGATACAAAAAATTAGCTGGGCATGGTGGCACATGCCTGTAATCCCAGCTGCTCGAGAGGCTGCGGCAGGAGAATTGCCTGAACCCAGGAGGTGGAGATTGCGGTGAGCCGAGATTGCGCCATTGCACTCCAGCCTGGGTAACAAGAGCGAAACTCCGTCTCAAAAAAAAAATAATAATAATAATAATTTTAAAGGTTTTTAAAATTTCAGGTTTTAATAGTATACGATTTAATACCATTTCTTACTTAAAAGTCACATTTTTAGCCTTTACCATATAAAAACATCATTTTTAAAAGTCACTTGAAAATTCATAAGGGGTTTTTTTTGTGACAATTTCTTACTAGAAGAAAAATCTTCAAGCCAACAAATGTTGGGAAGTGTAGGTCCAGATGAATTTACTTCCAATCATCTCCTAGTGAAATGACAAAGTCAGTGCTCAAACTACCTCAGAGTTCTCCAGGACCTAGGACGCACAGGCCTGGATTGCAAATAGCAGATGACAGTGAAGTCAACTGTTGTCCATTGTGTGAGTTCTGCCCAGGGAGCTCAAAAGACCTCGATGAGAGAAAAAGGTCCTTTCCACAGAAGAACTAAAGGCAACACCTAGGGAGTCTGGGCCCGGAACTCTGGCCGGAGACTTCAACCTTTGAGTACCTTTGTCTATGACTTCACTGCATCTCCAGAACACTCACCTGCCTGGCTGGTGAAAGCCCAGACTGGTGGTGGCTTAAAAGCACCAAAAACTCAGACTTGACTACTACACATCTGTGAATCTTTCCTAGGGAAATGATCAAATGCAGACAAAGCCTTAACTGCAAATATAGATCTTGCAGGGATTTTATAATAAAAAAATATTGAATACCTACACATCCAAAAGCCAGGGATTCAGACCAGCCCAACTTACCCATAGAACTACTGTTTACTGTTTTGTGATAAACAGAGATTGACCATCCTAATCTTAAAGCTTCAAACCCTCAGGCATCCCAGATAGTATCAAGGAACGGAAACTTACCAAATCACCTCAACTGAACAAAGAAGGACCAGACATGATTCCTTCCTGACCCTTCCCTAATTCCTGTTTTCCCTCATGTAGTTACATTTCTTCACTGCTATATAAACCTCTAATTTTAGTCAGTTGGAGAAACAGATTTGAGACTCATCTCCCATTCTCCTGGTTGGCATCACCCAAATAAAAAGCATTCTTCCCTCACAATACTTGTCCCAGTGATTGTCTTTCTGTGCAGTAAGCAACAGAACCTAGACCAAACCCTGGCATTTCAGTAACAGGATCATTTAAGTACATTGTTGGTGCAGATAGTCAATGGAATAGAAAGAAGTTTGCAAAGTATAAGCCATGTGCATGCCATTCACACAGTCAATTACAGAACCCAACAGCCTGTTAACACCTTGTTCATAAATGTTTGTTTTATAAGGTAAAACGCATAGGGCATGACATTTTGAAAGGATGGCTTCAAAGTTCCATATTAATTTTGACATGGTAATTAAGAGCACACACTGCCACTTACCATTCTGACCTTGGCAAGTTACTTAAACTTTGAGCATTTAAGTCCCCTCATCTGTAAAATGAAGATAATATAAGCAGCGTTGTTGTAAGAATTAAATGAGATTAAAATGCATAAAATGGATAGGAAAAGGCTTGGTTTCTGCTGCTATGAATGCTTCTTTATGGCATTATCAGCATTATCATCCTGCCTTGACCTCATTTATAAAGATAACTAGATTTTTTGCAGTCTATACTGTGAACAGGAGTTATCTCTGGTTGTGAGACTTCAGACAATTTTCAGTTTCTAACCCATGCTTTTCAGGAATTTTCTATTTTTTTTTTAATAATAAACACATTTACTTTAAAGAAAATAATTAATTTTAAATAAGAGGGCCGGGCGCGGTGGCTCAAGCCTGTAATCCCAGCACTTTGGGAGGCCGAGGCGGGTGGATCACGAGGTCAAGAGATCGAGACCATTCTGGTCAACATGGTGAAACCCCATCTCTACTAAAAATACAAAAAATTAGCTGGGCATGGTGGCACGTGCCTGTAATCCCGGCTACTCAGGAGGCTGAGACAGGAGGATTGCCTGAACCCAGGAGGCGGAGGTTGCGGTGAGCTGAGCTCGCGCCATTGCACTCCAGCCTGGGTAACAAGAGCGAAACTCCGTCTCAAAAAAAAAAAAAGAAGAAGAAGAAAAGTAAGTTCCCCCCAGAGAAAGCTCCTAGTCCCATCTGATCTGAGGGAAACCTAGTACCTAACTTAGCACTTTGGTTTCTCAAATCAAAGGACACTTAATCAGGTGTCTTCCATGTTCTGGGAGCTGGGGGTACCTTCAGGCAAAAGAAATTTTGCCTCAGCCATTATAATGAACAAATTTCCCTAGCACTTCCACAAGCAAAATACCTATTGTTTTTCTTTTTAAACTGGGCAAGAAAGAGAGAAGAATATTGGTGAGCAGAGTGTGTGTTTGTTTGTGTGTTTGTGTGTGTGTGTGTCTGTGTAACATAAGCCAGACATTACTTCCTGCAGCAGCAGTTAAGAATTAAGACTATCCTGAGGCCTTGTCAATGGGCTGGGTGTGTTATTTTTAAGCTCCCCAAGACATTGAGCTCCTAATTAGTACCCTCATCAAAGCCTGCACCCCACAGTTGGAGGCAGTCCAGGCTCTTGAGCACTCCTGTAATCAGTTTCCATACGTGAAGTGGAAACATGACAATCCCATCCATCTCTGCAAAAGAATACTTAAAAGTAACCCAGTAATCGTGGGGGGCTGTAGCTGAGTGCTGTAGCTTTTAATTACCAGCATTTCATTATGGAACCACAACCAGCTATTTCGATGTTCATTCTTCCTGGGAAAACAACTGTCCTTATTAGGGTGGGGCTAAGTCGTGTCCATAAGCCAGAAATCTGGAGGCACGGGTTTCAGTACAGCTCTCCCACTTGCTCTGTGGACAAATAACTCATTTACGATAATCACAATAACGAAGTTGTATTGACCCATATTATGCATAAAGTACTGTACTTGGCACTTGCCCAGATTTTCATTTAACCCTCATAACAATCTTATGAGGAACATACAATTAAGAGAATGACACATTTTGCAACGAAAAAACTGAGGCACAGAAAAGTGACAAATTTTGCCCAAGGTTGTCCAGCCAATTGTAATGGAGTTGAACTCCTGGCTCTCCAGGTCTGTAAAACAAATTCAAAATCCTGCTTTTTCTACAAGTAGTGAGGTCCCCAACCCCAGAAGCAATAAGAGGCCAAGGCTCGGCCCTCAGAACAGCTACAGGAAACATTCTTTCCATGTACAGTGGCCTCTAAAGTTTCCTCTGACACTATGACTCTAATTCCAGATACACCGACCAATCATGAGGGCAATGACTTCTGACAAAAGTGTAAACATTTAGAAGAGAGAAGAAAAGATCTCATTTACCGTGGAGGGAAAAAAAGAAAGAACTGTGATGGCAGCAGAAATGAGCAAACCCTCTCCAATGCAGAAAGCTCTGAAGGAAATATGATTAAATTTTGTGCTTCCTGCCACACCCCCCTTTCCTTCAATGGCCTTTTTCAAGTACCAGTTTCTGGAATCAATAGCAAAGGAATTCAAAAAGGGCAAATATTAAATGTAATTCAGTGGCATATTGCATTAATCTAAAAGGGAAGAAAGAACTAATCTTCTCTGCGCTTTGTTATTGCAGTGTGTGTTTTTGAAGGAAATGTAAGCTGTACCCTCCTCACTTCAGACAGCTGGGGTTGGGAAAGGTTGCTGGGTTCTTTTCGGGCAAGGTCTTTATGTTCACAAAGAGCAACATGAAGCAGAAATGATGACTCCTGACTTTCAGATAAGGACATGGCCTTAGGACCAACAATTTACCTGAAGTCCAAGGACTTGGATGCCAAGCCATCACACTGTCCACTCCACGGTGGTGCTGAGATTGGCTGAGGAGTCAGGGGACAGCCTCCAGGGGTGCAGCTTCTTCATCTGGGAGAGGCCAGCATCCACTCCATTCTGGTCATCCTCAAATCTCTCTTGGCTTCCTTAATCACTATACCCAGCTGACACTTGTGTGAACAAATGGGAGAATGTGGTCCCAGGAAGTTATAACAGGAAACAGTCACAGAAAGTTCCATCTGCTTCTTGCCTCCTGACCTCTGGAAGCAAAGGAGACAAAAAAAGGAAGGATCATATGATGAGGAGACTCTCATCCCTGGGAGCCCTGAGCTGCGTTTCATGAGTTTGGACAGGGAAGGGATTTAAGTGGACACATGGAGTTTGGACAGTGGACATGGACGTTGGATATTTCATTCCATAAAATGGCATGGAAACCATCTCCTCTATGGGGGTCTCTTCTGCATTATTTTTAAATATATTATGCAATATTTAAGATACACAAAAAATATAAGGAAATACTACAACAATCACTCATGTACCTACTATATTGTTTAAGAAATCAAACCTGGCCAGACATGGTGGCACACATCTGCAGTTACAGCTATTCAGAAGGTTGAGACAGGAAGATTGCCTGAGCCCAGGAGTTCAAGGCTGCAGTGAGCTGCTATCATGCCACTGCTTTCCACCCTGAGTGACAGAGCAAGAGCCTGCGGGAGTGAGAGCGAGAGAAAGAAAGAAAGGAAGAAAGAAAAGAAAAGAAAAGAAAAGAAAAGAAAAGAAAAGAAAAGAAAAGAAAAGAAAAGAAAAGAAAAGAAAAGAAAAGAAGGAAGGAAGGAAGGAAGGAAGAAAAGAAAGAGAGAGAGAGAAAGAAAGAAAGAAAGAAAGAAAGAAAGAAAGAAAGAAAGAAAGGAAGAAAGAAAGAAAGAAAAGAAAGAGAGAGAGAGAGAGAAAGAAAGGAGGGAGGGAGGGAAGGAAGGAAGAAAGGAAGAAAGAAAGAAAAGAAAAAAGAGAGAGAGAAAGAAAGAGAGAGAGAGAGGAAGGAAGGGAAGAGAAAAAAGGAATGAGGAAGGAGGAAGGAAGGAAGGAAAGAAGGCAGACAGGCAGACAGGCTTACAAATATAGTCGAAGTCCCCAGGTCCCCCTCCCCAGTTGTATATCCAACCTTGCCTTCACCTCCAAGATGTAATTTCTATCCTGAATTCACTCTTTATCATTCTCATGCATTTCTTTATATGTTACTTTATTTATACATTTATGCCTCAAGCAATATTTGGTAAAAGTTTTTGCATGTTTTAAAAACTTTATGTAAATGGTATTATCATAGACTCAGTGGCTTATAAACAACAGAAATTTATTTCTCACAGTCCTGGAGGCTAGAAGTCCAAAATCAGAATGCCAGTATGGTCAGCTTCTGGTGAGGTCCCTGTTCTGGGTTGCATACTGCTGGTTGCTGCATGTATCCTCACATGGTAGGAAAAGAGCAAAAAAGCATGCTCTCATGACTCTTATAAGGACACTAACCCCATTCATAAGGGCTCCACCCTCATGATCTCATCTAATCCTGATTACCTCCCAAAGGCCCCACCTCCTAATACCATCCCATTGCAGAGTGGTGTTTCAACATATAAACTTGGGAGAAATGAAAACATTCAGTCCATAACAAATATCATATATATAATTTCTTCTGCAACTCATTTTTTCACTCAACTTCCTAGTGGTGGGATCTGTCCATGTTGATATAAGTCACTCTAGCGGATTCATTCTCATTTCTGTAAAGTGGAAGTTGGCCCCTGGGCCAAATCCAACTGGCCACCTCTTTTTGTAAATAACATTATGGAAACGCATCCATGCACATTCATTTAAGTATTTAGTCTATGACTGTTTTCCTACTATAATGGTAGCAGTCGAGTGGCTGTGGTGGAGACTGTATGGCCTGCAAAGCCTAAAATATTTATAATTATATTTATGGAAAGGGTTTGGCAACCCCTGCTGTAGAGTACTCCATTATGACCATTACCCAGCTACTTTATTCATTCTCCCATTGATGGGCACATAGGCTGTTTCAATTTGAAGCTATTACAAACTGTGGTTGTGAACATTCATGCACATGCATGTGAATTCACTTAAGAGTTCCTCTCGGGTTTATACCTAAAGGTGTTTATGTATGTTCAATTTTTCTGAAAATTTGAAAACATTTTTTATTAATTTACTGTTACAACAGCAATGTAGGATAGTTCTGTAGTATCCAATTCTCGATTATATTTAGTATTGTGGCTTTTTTCTTTTGCTAGTTCCGTGAGCATGAAATCCACTCTTCTTATAGTTTTTATTTTCATTTTTCCTGATTTCTCATGGGTTTGAGCAGTATTTGTTTCTTAGCCGTCTGTGTTGCTGCCCATTCATGTCTTTTGCCTACTTTTCCATGATATTTGTCTTTTTCTGGTTGGGTTGTTGCTGATTTTTCCATATTCTGGCCTGGATCCTTTGTTGGCAACATTATTCCAAGTTTCTCCTCTGAGTCTTGTTGTTGTTTCACTTTCAATGATATCTTTTGATAACAGGTTGAAAATAAATGTTCATTAGTAAAATTATTGATCATGATGCCAATAAGGCAAGTGTCAGAGATACTGTAGACCCAGATCTACTTTAGTACTAAGTATTTTTATACTTTTAATTTTTGCCAATTGAATGAATGAAAATAGTATCTCATTGAGCCTTAATTTGCATTTCCCAGATCTCTGATTATACTAAACTTCGTGTATTTATTGACTTTCTATATAATCTTATGCTCAAAATGTTGATCCATATCTTTTACCTATTTTAATTTAGTTGTTTGTAATTTTATTTTGAATTCATAAAAATTAATTTGTATTTTTGACAAAAATCCTCTTTAGGCTGTGCATATTGCAAATACATGCCTCCAGTTTACAACTCATCTTTTCATTTTAAGAACAAAAGGTCTTAATTTTAATAAAGTCAAACTTACCAATAATCAGTGCTTTTTTTCTTCCTCATTAACAAGTCTTTTCCTACCCTTAAGAATACTCAAGATAAAACTCTTACATGTATGCAACAGAAGACCATACAAAATTCTCACAGCAGTATAGTTCATAAAAGTAAATATCCTGGAAACAACTAAGTGCCCATCACTGGGAAGGCAGACAAACAAACCATGCTATATTCACACATGGACTATTATAAAACAGCCAAACAAATTTACTACAGTGAGACACAATAATGTGGAAAGAAAACTCAGCAGTATAATACAGAGTGAGTAAGGTAATTCCCAGAAGATTAACAATAGTTTGATACTCAGATGGGCACAGTGGCTCACACCTGTAATCCCAGCACTTTCGGAGGCTGAGGTGGGCAGATCATGAGGTCAATAGATGAAGATCATCCTGGCCAACATTGTGAAACCCTGTCCCTACTAAAAATACAAAAATTAGCTGGGCATTGTGGTATGTGCCTGTAGTCCCAGTTACTTGGGAGGCTGAGGCGGGAGACTCACTTGAATCGGGAGGCAGACTGCAGCGAGCCGAGATCATGCCACTGCACTCCAGCCTGGTGACAGAGCAAGTCTGCCTCAAAAAAAAAAAAAAGTTTGATACCCATTTTATAAAGTTAAAAACAACTAAATTAAAAGCATACACTTTAAAGAAAACTTATTTGGAATAAAACCATGTGAAAAGAAAATGATTCAGAGTAACAGTTTCCTTGTGGTGTGGAAGCAAAGAGACAGGGGGCAGGGAGACCATACTTTAGAAGCAGGTTACTGTCTCAAGGCCCTGGTTTTGTTTCAGGTGATGGGTTCATAGGTACTTATTGCATTGTTAACAATAGCTAATTATAGCAAATACAAGCAAGGAACAATGGCGAAAGTATGCCCAAACCAAGAATTATAATTAATCCAATTAAGTCCACCCAAGGTAATATTTTTTTTCCTATACCGAGGTCATAGGATACCTCATAAATTTTCATCTAAAGGTTTCAAAGCTTTGCTTTTTTTGTTTTTAGGAGTTTAATTGACCTGGAATTTATTTTTGTGTGTGAATTAGCAATCTGATTATTTCCATATGGATAATTAATTGTTCCTCTGCCATTTGTTGATCTGCTGTCATCACTGTCACTAGGAGGTTTGTGTAGGTGTGTGCTTGGCTTCTCTTTTCTGTTTTATTCATCAATTTGTCTAGTTCCAGAAAAGCATACTTTCTTAATTAGCATAGCTTTATAACAAGGCTTAGTGCCTGACAGAGTGAACCCCCACCTTATACTGCTCCAAAAGTGCCCTCGATGTTCTTAGCCCTTGGTTATTCTAGATCCAATTTAGAATAAGTCTATAAAGTTCCACACATACTTTGTTAAAATATGTATCGGAATTGTATTGAGTTTGTAAACTAACTTGAAAAGGACCAACAGCTTTGCAATATTGAATCTACATATCCTAGAACACGGTATATCTGTTTATTTAGATTTTCTTTAAGTGTTATAATTTTCTTTCATTAAAGTCATACACAGCTTTCATTACACTTATCTGTAAGCATGTTAGATTTACGCTGCTATTGTCGTGTTTTTAATGTCTTCTTGTGTACAGAATATAACTTATTTTGTATATTGATATTATATCTAATAAACAGTAAACTCTATTATTAATTCTAATTATTATCTTTAGAGTCTCTCAGGTTTTCCACGTGGGCAATCATAACTGTCCACGAAAATGGCAATTTTCCTTCTTCTTTCCAATCCTTATACCTCCTATTTCATGTTTTCTCACTGAATGAGACAATGGCTAAGACCTCCAATATTATATTGAAAAGAAAAGGTCAGAATAGACAGCCTCCTTAATTTTAAGAAAAATGTTTTTTTACCTATTACACATGAGATGTTGATAAGGTTTTGACATGTTTACTTTGTCAGGTTGAAGAGGTTCCCCAGCCCTAGGAGTACAGAAGGTAGCATGCTCATATGTCCCGTTTGCCAAGTTTACACATCCTGGCATAATTATTAATAATGCTCCCTCATCCTCACAAAGATTCTCATTTGGACAATTAATTATATGTTCCCTCCAATAGAAAGGTGATGTTAGACAGCAATGCTAGGGAGATAATTTGACCATTTGACTACGAGGTGAATAAGGGAACTTGGAGATTTCTGTCAGTGAAGAGATTCGAGAATCTTCCCTGCTAAACTGGGAAATTTCCAACCTCAAGTAACAAAGCAATAACTACCTACACTTTCCCTCTGCAAATGCATGAGGAAAAATGCCCCAAAGACAGTCCCAATATTGCACAATTTGCCATAAGAAAAGAAACATGCACAAAATGAAGTAATTATCTTATCAAAAAGCAGCACAATCGGTAATCTGAGAAGGATGCCAACAACAACTTGGCCTGTCACATGCTCTGTTTTGTCACTTACATCCCCAATATAAATGCAAAAATGCGAAAACCAGGGGCAAGATTGAATGACAATGGATCCATTCTGAAGCTGGGCATGAGCCACTTATTGAAGACATAAATTATAGGGCTGTCACCATCACCCTTCCTATTTGCAAATAAATGTTGTCATCTAATTGTACAAGACTTGGAGATTGTTTAACAAATTTCTCTGAAGAAGGCCTCAGCAGCAGCTTGGATTCCCTGGACACTCAGATTCTATCTGTCCACTTTGGTCATCTCTCTGCATGTAGCTCTTCTGGTTTTGCATGACAGATACTGTTACATCATTTTTTCAGCCTTTCTTGGTGATAAGGCAACAACAGTCCAGTGTGTTTCTTGGCTGATTCCATTAAAGAATCATTAAGAATGAGTGATAAAGAGAACAGGAGGGAAGGGAGGGTCCTCCTTGATGCAAGTATGGATCACTAAGCAGAATGTCCAAGGACGGGGTCTTTACAGCAGAAAAACTCTTCTTTTCCTCTTGATCATGCTGGAAAAAAGAAGTAACACACAAAAAAGAGGAATGGCTGGGGACGAAGTTGGGGGTTCCTGGGATGCCTGGGGGGGCTGTCTTTCTGAGTCTGTGGTTGCCATATTTGCCAAGCTGTGTACCAGAAACTTCTGGAATGAAGTGACAAGTGAGAAGGACAAAGCTGCAAACACTGGGAAGTCCCATCTCCTGCATTTTTTCATTCTTTCATTTAACCACCAGCTATAAAGCATGGACTTAGTTTGGATTCCCCTGGAAGCAGATCCTCAGATAAGAATTCAAGTGCCAGCAGTTTATTTGGGAGGCAAAGAAAACACCTTAAGAGGAGAAGAAAAGTCAAGAAAGAGAAGGCAGACAACAGGAATGTGTTATCACATTCATCTGTGGTCTGAGAGGCAGCATAGGGCCAGGGCTTTAGACTCATGCCTCCAGAGCTGGGAGGGAGCTGGAGTATTGACAAACTCAGTCAACGGTAGAAGACTGCTTTCCCAGGGGTGTAATTCTCCTCCTTCTGGTCCTCTACTCGGGGGGCGGGGGGGGCAAAGTATTTAATAGATTTCAGCTACCTGAGAAATTCTTCAAGCAAAGAAAGGTAGAAATGAGCTATTGGAAAGCAGAGCAAGTGGAGGATATGAGCAGGATACCAGCTCTTGCTGTGTCCCCCAAATAGTGCTCTATGCCCTCACTAGAACCCTAAACAAGTCAGAAATGGTCCCTAGCCATGTGAAGCTTGCTGGAGGCAAACAACAGGCCACCCATCCCCATGCCTCTTCGCTTTCTTCCCAGGACAGACAGGTCTTGAGACCCCGTAAGCCCATGCTTTGGTGTTCACCAATGGGCAACTCTGCCTTCTCTGAGTCCTCGCTGCCCTTTGCTTGGCCTTCATCTCCATTCTTCCCTCTCTCAGTTCCTCTGACCCAGGTTCTGAAATGTCTCCTTTCACCCCAACCACATTATCTGATAATAACAAAGGATGATCGATGCCCTTTATTGAGCACATACTATATGCTAGCCACTAGGTTAAGTGACATGTGGCTATTATCTCATTTAAATCTCCAAAATAATCATGGCCTCATGTTCATATTCCAAACCCTGTTCCTGCTTTATTCTACCTGTCAGGTGGAGCCTTCTTGGGAAGCACTACAACTTAAAATTAAATGCAAGTTGTCTGCCACCACTTTTGGTCAACTGCTCACTCCTATATCTAGGTTAGTCCTGCACTGCTTGCTTGGGCTTCATATCCATGACTTGCCCAGGTCTGCTCACCACGGTCCCCAGGATCTCCTGCAGCTGAAGTTTTAACATGTCCCAGAAGCCCCATTCTGCTCCATTCCAGTAACAAACCCCATTTCTCAATGGTAAACCATGATCAGCATTCACCCAAGTTAAGAGTCAGAGAATAGAAAAGAAGACTTCTGCAGTCATTCTTAGACATTTGCTTTAGACAAAAGTCATATTTTGCCTTCATCTCCTCTATCCTCCTATCTTTGCAGCTTCCTCCTAAAAACATGAAATTAGATTAAATAAGTAATTTTCAAACTCTACTCCAATGGGCCATGATTCCACTTCTCAATACGTTACCACTTATTAATACATTACCCTGCCTCTGATGACGTGTTTTCATGGCGCTCTCCAGACACAGCGCCCTGACAATAAAGGAGTGATTTGCATGGTTGGGATCCAGGCACAGTAGCAAGGTTGTGGGAGAATACTGGGGGGGGAGGGATGCCACATCTGGCTGCCCCTTTGTCTCTTGGTGCATCAGAAGAACTCGGATTCAGAGCCTGAGAAATTCAGGCTACGAAGAGTCAGTGACAACAAAAAGAAAGATAATCACTCTTTGTTGGGAATAAAAGGAAAGCAGCAAAGGCAGATGACCTGCTTATCTTGCATTCTGGCAGAACCGCAGACCACCAACTCAGATACTTCAAAAGACCCCTGGCTCAGCTCCCCAGCCCCTCCCCTGGGCCCCTGCAGAGAGAACATCATAATACATCTCCTCATTTTCTCCTGCACTTTTGATGTCAAAGTGTGGTCTGGTTAATTAGATGTTAGTGGGGGCCGGGGGCACTGGAATCCAAACTCAATAAATTTCATTTCTGAAAGACAAAGAGGTCAAGTGCATATTAAACTTGAGTGCTCAGGGAGTTCTGCTGGGGCATTTATTCAGTCGGGCTCGTTGCATTTTAGGCAGAGAGAACTCCAGGCAGCTTTTGGAGCCTGGCTGGGTGCGGAGGCAAGCCTGGAAGTATGCCCATCTTACATTGTGGAAGAAGAGAGGGGGGAAAAAGTCATTCAAATGTTTTCAACATAAATAGCTGAGTCCTGCAGTCAGAATTTGAAATTTCTGCCAATATCCAACTCCTTTCATGAGACTAGCTCAGTAAACAGCCTGGCCCTTAGTTTCACCTCCTGCTGAAATCAAACCCACCAACTTGGCTGTCTTGTGGGGGAGGTTGGCACTGGGAAGAGCCCATTCCAGCCTTTTGGAGCCTACTGGACTGGAGGCTGCCTCTCACCTCTGTTCTTTCTATCATTATCTCAGAGCCACGGTTTCTTTCAACCGTGCTTCACCTCCCGGTTGCCTTGGCCTGAACAGCAAAAGGAACACGCACACACCACTCCCCAGCTCTGGATGCTGGCTCCATAGCTGCAAGAAAATCAATATCCACCAACCATTCCTATGGCAAGAGACCTTGTTACCAGTGGCAAGGCCTGGAATAGTGCCGGCCTGAGGCCAGACAGCCTAAGGTCAAATCCTTGTTCCTCCCCATCTCAAGTGGATTCTTCAGGCTTTTGACTTAGACTTTCTCATCTCAGTTCATGAGTGAGCACAGCCTGCTGCCTTTGCAAGGTTAGCATTTGGTCAACCTTGTAAAATGAAATGGGTGACTTTCTCAGCAATATTTGACTTAGGTATAAGTTTGTAATAAAGCATGCAGAGTTCAAGGCTAAATTCTTAGGGGTGCATTTCGAAATATCCCTCCTGTTTTGTTTTTGTTTTCTTCTTAGTGTGTTTTGATTAGAGAACAAAGGTGTTAGTCATGCATGAGGTGTTCACACATAGGAAATTACTGACTTGGCAACTTAATTACATTTGGAGGCCATTTAATAGGACTGATTCCCTTTATTTGGACAGCCTGAATCTTCTTAGTCATGACTTGAGAATGTGATCACCTAAGTGTTGCTTTATCCTGAAAACTTAACAAAACCACCACAGCCATCTCTCCAAACAAACAAAACGTCATCTTGAGACACTACAGTTTGGACATCCCTGAAACCCCGTTTAGGATTCCTTGTCTGGCAAAATTCACTGTTGTCTGCTGCAGGGCTGGGTGGGTGGTAACACAGTCTAATTGTGGTTCTTCTTTTCTATTTCTGCAGCATAAAGTCACTCTGCTGCAATTGTTTCTCATCACTGCACCCCAGGTTTTCCGCAAAGAGCCTCTGTTTCGATAGAGGCCTATTTTTTCTAACCCTGTCATGAAGCAGTCTATTGTGTTGGAAAGAGTTCAGCTGAACTTACAAGCCCAGATTTAAGGACTGCATGTACCGTTCTTAAAAATCAGAGACCCAGCATGGGAAATCTCTAAAAGCTATTTCTAGTGTGTGACTGCCCAATATTCTAAACTAGGAACTTGAGGAAGCCAATGATCAAATTGGTGGCTCCCATCTGCCTACTTTTTGCTTCCTAAAAATAATTTCCCAGGAGCCTCAGAGCTGTGGTTGAGAAGGAAGCAAGATAATCAGTCATCAGGGAGATTCCTGGTCAAAGAAATTCTTTCTTCACCAAGCTGGGATGCCAGCCCCCTGCAGAAGAAGGGCCCACCAGCATCCTAGGACCCAGAAATATGGGTGGCATGAAGATGTTTCAAGCTCAAAGAACCCCTTTCCCATGCAAATTGGCACCCCATCGAGATATTACTTTACACCTATTAGAATAGCTATTAACAAAAAGGCAAAATATAATAAGTGTTGAAGGGAGGTAGAGAAAAAAGAACTAGGAATGTGGAATGGCACAGTACATCATTGGTAGGAATGTGGAATGGCACGGTACATCGTTGGTAAGAATGTGGAATGGCACAGCCATTACAGAGAATACTATTGAGTTTTCTCAAAAAATTTAAAATAGCACTACCCAGCAATCTTTCTTCTGGGTATATATCCAAAGCATATGAAATTACTATGTTGAAGGGATATCTGCACTGTTATGTTCAATGCAACATTATTCACAATAACCAAGACAAAGAATCAATCTAAGTGTTCATCAATGGATGAATAAAGAAATTGTGGTGTATATATATATACATACACACACACTTACATATATACACATACACATACACAATGGAATACTACACAGCCTTTAAAAAGAAGGAAATTCTGTCATTTGTGATAACATGCATGAACCTGGAGGATACTATGCTAAGTAAAATAAGCCAGTCATGGAAAGACAAATACCACATGATTTCACTTGTATGTGGAGTCAACCTCAAAGAAACAGAGTAAAACAGTGGTTATCAGGGACTGTGAGATGGGGAAATTGGGGAGATAGTGGTCAAAAGACACACAATTTTAGTTAGGAGAAATAAGTTCAAGAGAATTGATGTTCTTACATTTTGGTGACTAGAATTAATAGCAATATATTTTATATTTGAAAATTACTGAGAGTAAATTTTAAGTGTTCTCAAGACAATAACTGATCAATATATGAGATAACACATGTTAAGCAGCTTGATTTAGCCATTCATCATGTATACATATCTACATATATCAAGACATCATGTAATACACCATAAAAATACTCAATTTTTACTTGTCAATTAAAAATAAATACATAAATAAAAGATTCCCCTTTATAATACAATCCCAAGATTTTCATTGACAGCCCAGTGGATATCACCTAGAAAGAGCCACAGACGAGCTCTACATTGCCCTAGCTCTAGAAAGAAAATCAATTTCTTTAGGAAGCTATTCAAGCAGAAAGAAAATGACACCAGATGAAATCTCAGATCTGCGTGAAAGAATTATGATCATTACGTAGCTAAATATAAAAGACCTTTTTCATATTACTTAATTTCTCTAAAAGGCAATTTATTCCCTAAAAGAACTAACACTCTATTGCAGAGAATATAACATATGTAAAGCAAATGTATTTTTAAAAGTAGAATAAAGAATGAAAGAGTTATACAGAAGTACACTACTGGAAGTTTCTTAAATCATTCAAGAGGTGATAACTTTGTAAGTGATATAATACTAACAAAAAAGTTTACACACAGGAAAGGAGGAGAAAGGTGAACCAACATCAAAGGTGACAAATGGGAAACAAATGGAAAGACGGTGGGTTTAAACCCGATCATACAAATAACTATGTTAAATGTAAAGGCAGAGATTGACAGATTGGATTTTTTTAAGTAAAATCCACTTATATGATGTTTACAAGAGATTCACTTTAAATATAAAGAAAACAATCACAAATAAAAGCATGAGAAAATGTATACCACGCAACAACATAAATTTAACAATACCAGGAATGAAACAGAAGACATTACTACATACATGACAAGCATTAAAAGGGCAAGAAGTATTCTAAACAAATGTACACTACTAAATTTAATAACTTAATGAAATTGACAAATTTCTTGAAAAAATACAAATTACCAAAACTTATCCAAGAAGAAAGAGATAATATAAGCAGCCATATATCTGAATTAAAAATTAAATTTATTATGAAATACTTTTCCCATACACACAAA
Source organism: Callithrix jacchus (assembly GCF_049354715.1). Lineage (NCBI taxonomy): Eukaryota > Metazoa > Chordata > Mammalia > Primates > Cebidae > Callithrix > Callithrix jacchus. The sequence continues at coordinate 23,721,535 of NC_133521.1, forward strand.
AGAAAAGAAAAAAAGAAAAAAAAAAAACCTCTTCATCCAGATAGCTTCACTGTTGAATTAGTTAAAACACATAGAAAAAAATATTACCAATTATTTGTAAACTCTTTTGGAAAACAGAAAACACTTCCAAACACATTTTATGGGGCCAAGATTACTATGATACCAAAATCACACCAAAAGCATTAGAAGAAAAAAAAACCCAACCCATATTTCTCATGAACACAGACTCAAAAATACTTAATAAAATGTTAGCAAATTGAACCCTTTGAGATGTACATATAATTTTTAAAAGATTATATATCATGATAAATAGAATTTATTCCAGGATTACAAATATCAATCAATGTAATTCAGAATAGTAACGGATTAAAGAGAAACAGCTTATAAGTGTCTCAACAGATACACAAAAAGTGTTTGACAAAGGCTAATACTTACGATAAAGATTCTCAGCAAACTTAGAGTAGCAATGAACTTTTTTCAACCGAATACAGATTAGCAATAGAAAACTTACAATTAATATTATACTTAATGGTGAATGACTGAATACGTCCTCCTGCGCTCAAGAACACAGCGAGCATGCCTATTCTCACCCCTTCAGCGCTTTACTGGATGCCCTAACAAGTACATCCAGGCAAAAAACAGAAATAAAAGATCTGCAGGTTGAGGGGAGAAAAGAAGCAAATTATATTTATTTTCAGGTAACGTAAACATATATAGACAATCCTAAAGAAGCTACAAAAAAAATAGAACTCAAAAGTAAAAAGCTGAAACCAGCACAGCTGCAAGGCTCAATACACAATAATAAATTGTATTCCCATGCACCAGCCACAAAAAAATTAGAAATTATAATTACATTATCAAAAAAACATGAAATAAGGATAAATTTAACAAAATATGTACAAGAATTGTAAATGAAACTTCAATGAAAAAAGTTAAAGGCATAAATAAATAGAGAAATATCTCACGTTCATGGACAGAAAAACTCACTATGGTAAACATGGCAACTTTTCCCAAAGTGCTCCATCCACTTGTGGCCAGGAGCCACATAAGTCAAAAACTGGAAACAACCCACATGTCCATTCACAGGAGAATGGAAACTCAAGTTGTGATATATTCATACAAGGGAATACTACTCAGCAATACAAAGAAACAAACTACTGATAAATCAGCAATGTGGATGAATATCAGAAACATCGTATTGTGCAGAAGAAGCTACACACAGAGGAGTACACACTGTATGGTTCCATTTTTAGGAATTTCTAGAACAGGAAAAGCTAACGTATGGTGAAAGAAGTGAGAATAGTGGTTGTTTCTGGGACAGAGGGTGGCTGGGATTGCCTGGAAGGAGCACTAATCAGCTTTCCAGGATGATGGATGCATCCTATATCTTGATAGGGGTGTGGACCACATGGGGATAAGCATTTGTCAAGACGGATAAAACCATACAGATAAGGTATGACTGTGCACGCCCATCCTGAAATGAGCATTCGCTATGTAAATTATACTTTTTTTTTAGTTTTTTAAATGTATTTCACCACTACCATTTAAATGTGTTTTAAATGTGTTTCACCACTACCTTTAAAGCAACACAGAAAATTAATTAGCCCCAATGTCATTCTTCCCCTTGTATTACCCTCACCTCCCAGATAATGAAGGTTAACAGCCTGATGTGTGTCTTTCCACACTCCTCTACTTGCTAAGACTCAGAGAGTCATAAATCATATCCACAGGCATGGCACATGTTTGTTTGGTTTTTGCTTTTTTTGGTTTTTTTTTTTTTTTTTTTTTTTTTTTTGAGACAGAGTCTGGCTCCACTGCCCAGGCTGGAGTGCAATGGCACAACCTCAGCTCACTGCAGCTTCTGCCTCCCAGGTTCAAGCAATTCTCCTGCCTCAGCCTCCTAGGTAGTGAGATTACAGGCGCCCACCACCACACCCAGCTAGTTTTTTGTATTTTAGTAGAGATGGGGTTTCACCACATTGGCCGGGCTGATCTTGAACTCCTGACCTCAGGTTATCAGCCTACCTTGGCCTCCCTAAATGCTGGGATTACAGGCATGAGCCACCGCACCCAGCTTGTTTGTTTTTAATGAGAGTTTCCTATTCTGTGCTTCTGCTACTTGCTCCTGTCACCTAACCATATTCCAGGTCAGAAAACATAGGTCATAGCTGCACAATATTCCATTGTAGGGACCAATCACAATTTGTCAATCTGTCTACAACATACACACACACACACACACACACACACACACACACACACACACTGGTGATGAGCTGTCAGACTCTCCCCACTTTTTGTCATTATAAACAATGCTTCAAGAACTTCCTTAATCATATAACTAATCTTCCTAGTGCTTGTGTTTCTGTAGGAGAATGTCCCAAAGAGAGATTGCTGAACAACAAAGACAAGTGTGTTATTTGTTTTAATAGATATTGCAGATTACATTCCAAAGAGGTTGTAGAAATCTCATTTAGTGCTCAGTCTGATATATTTAAGTTTCTGCAGACTGGCTTCAGAAATGGAAATAAATTATGAACATAGCATAATAATCATTTAGGCAATTCATCTAGGCTTTGAAGGAGAAAAACTCAGCAACATATCTAAGCCCACAAATAATCAAGTTATCCTATCAAAATATATCCTGAGAAGCAGGAGAGCATGATCTTGAGATAGCCCACCCCAAGGGACTGTCCAAGCCTGCTATACATCATCACTGTGACCTTGAACAAGTTACTTAACCTGTTTATACCTGAGTTTCCTCATAAACAAAATCACAAATATTAATAGTGACTATATTATGAAAGGCTAAATAAAGATAATGTGAAGAATCCACTACACGGAATGTGGAAAGTATCTGATACTCAGGAAGTGCTCTTCATCAATTACTATTTGGGCAAGTTGCTTAACCTCTCTGGGCATTCTTTTCCTTATCTGTAAAATGAGGATAATAACACCGTATGTCTCATAGGGCGCATACAGTGATTATTAGGATAACACTCCTCTCATATTAAGTGTTCAACAAAAAGAGTTAACATCACTGTTAAAATGCAATACTAACCTAAAGAAACTAGGTTTATGGGGCTGCAGAGACCTAAACTTGGTGTTATGTGGTGTAGATGGCAGACACAACCTTCCAAAATTCAAGGAAAAGCTAAGTTTCTGCCAGGGCTATTGATGATATTGAATTCTTGAAAGGCCACGCAAATCTTCCAGAATGGAGAAAGAAATCAATAGGTACCCTCAGGAATATTTGTTTTCCTCCACGACAAATTATGCACATTTATCTATTCCTGGTGCTGAGTGGCTCTGAGCATTTGAAGCATCTCTAGCAACTGCAATGCCTGCTCACCCAAGCAGTGGACTTCCTACTTCAGGGTGCTCCTGTAGCTGTGCCCTTCTTGAGGGACATGTGCTCAGGTGAAAACATTGGCAACCAAGGCTACCAGATGGCTCAGTGTGCAGGTGACCTGGAGTGTTGAGAAAGTCAGTCACTGGAGTCATCTTCACTGACTGAGCACTCACTGTGCCCAAGAACCGAAGCTCTGGGCTGAAAGTGGGGATATTCAGAATTATTAAAAACAGAGTCTCTGCCCTGGGTGATGCAGCCTAGGGACCCCCACTGGCCCACGTGCATCAGGGACTACCAAACAGTAGATGGCACCTGCATTGTCAGTTTGAAGGTTTTCAACTCTCAGTTTGTGAAATTAACTCAATTGTGGATTTCACCTACTTAAAAAAAGAAGAAGAAAAGCCCTAAATCAAGTCAACAACTATATTTAGGAAAAGGAAGCCCATTTTATCTCTTCACCAGAATCAAACATGGAAGTTTGATTTTGATTGACTAAAGGCTCCTAATGATGCTCTTATCTGAAGGGTAAATGCCATCTCTTACCTTAGGAACAGAAGTATCAGCCCAGGAAGTCAACTAAACTGATGGTCATTGACAATAACCTAGTGCCTGATGGATAAGAGGTACAGAGACATCTGCCAGCTACTGAGTTCAGGGAAAGAACCTGCAGCTATGCAGGGCTGCAGACACTTGTGTTTGTCTATGCAACTCAAGGTGACCAGATCCCATTAGGGTCTTCACACGGGCCCAACTCCTGCAACACTGACTCCACTAGGAAATAGATTGTCCCCACCACCAGGACACTCATGCCTGCTCCCAGAGAGCCTTGGTCTCACTATCAAGGAAGGGACCAAGAAAATCCAACTCGTGGCCAGAAAGTAATGTGTGGAATTTGAACAAAAGATGAAGGCTACTCTTAGAAGATATTAGATCTAGCTATGAATAAGCTCATGAATGCTTCCAGGTCCACATCTCTTGTGTGCAAATTCTCCCCAGATTGACAGGGAGAGGGCCAGGTCCACTGATGGGAATCCACATGTTTCATCCTTAGACAGATTTATGCCCATGTCTGGGCCCCCCTCACAGGACTAATCCCCTCTCCATACAAGGGATGCCCTCTAACAGGGGATGGCCTACTTTAAACACACTCACCCACACTGGGAGGGCCCAGAAGACATAACTTTCCCCAGTACTTTTGTTAAATCAACTTGTAAAGGGAGCCCAGCATTCTTGAAAAGCTCCATGACTGCAGCTCTCTCTAAGCCGGGCCTTTCAGTGAGAACCACAGGCACTCAATTAGAAAACTTAAATGCAATAGGAATACAGATGGTCCCCAACATACAATAGTTCAGCTTAGGATTTTTGGACTTTACAATGGAAGAAAAATGATATGCATTCAGTATGATCCTCACCTTACAGTGGGGTTACATCCAGTTAACTCCAGTTGAGGAGGATCTATAATCGGCATCTCATGCTTTAGAGGCAATACAAAAAAGCGAAAAAATTACACCAGGAGAGCGTAATTACCATAATGAACAGCAGAGGCAAAGCAACAACCAGAATAGTCTAGAAGTACTCCTGGATGTGATATAGAAAGTCCACTAGATCCTCGTTCTATAGAAGCAGAAACTTCCAGGTTAAGTGAACGAAAGTCCAATTCCAATTATAAAAACAGAGAACCATAGCCCCTCAATCAACTCCCAGACTTGAGCCAGTTTAGAGACCTGGAACGCCTTGAGTGAAGGGGAAGCTGGGTCCCCTTGAGGAAAGATCCCAATGCACTACCAAAAATGTATTCTGTTAATCATTCCCCCAGCCTCTGCCACAGGGACCTGTGGCCTTTAACCAGGGTAACTGCTAAATAAGTAGCATTCACCTCTTACACCTACCAGGCACAAGGAACAGAGCTACGTTTTTACTGTAGAGTGTAAATAAAACTGTGTGACCTGTTTTTGTATTTGAAGCCACATTAAATCAAGTCAAATTCTAATGGGCTGTCTCTGTGACATGGGTTCCAAGTGTTTGAATGTGTGTATGGTGGGGCTGGAGCCCCTAGAGAAAAAAATCAACAGCCCAGGGTCCTTGAGTGCAATAGGAAGGAAATATAATAAAATAAAGTTCACCAGGCAGCATAAACAAATAAGGTACGTTCCTCTGTGTTTTACATGACGTCAGTCCTGGGTCATGGCCTAGATTATCTGACTAAAGGCTCTTGGAACACAGTGGATTGCTTATTGATTAGAGGCTTAATGATTAAAAGAGACTTTTAATCCCCATCTCTGCCCTCCACCACCCCCATCTTCTCATCCCCCACACTCACTGTCAGATATCTTTTGGAAATGTAATCACTCACCTGCTTAAACAACTTCCCTAGTTTAACAAGATTAGAGGGTAAAATCCAAATGTCTTAACATAGAATTCAAGACATTGCTGAGTCAACCTCAACTCCCATGAATTCCTACCTCACAACCTCTGCCCAGTCTCCTGGAGGATGCCTCTATATCTCCAAAAACCAAATTCCCCCATCTGGTATCACCTTCGCCACCTTTTCTACTGTTAAAGTTCTATTCAGTCTTCAGACCCAAACATCACCTCATCTATAAATTTTTCTACAACGTTTTTCAGAGTTTTAGCCGGGCACAGTGGCTCACACCTCTAATCCCAGCACTTTGGGAGGCTGAGGCAGGTGGATCACCTGAGATCAGGAGCTTGAGACCAGCCTGCCAACATGGTGAAACCACATCTCTACTAAAAGTTAGCAGGGCATGGTGGCACACACCTGTAATCCCAGCTACTCAGGAGGCTGAGGCAGGAGAATTGCTTGAACCCAGGAGACAGAGGTTGTAGTGAGCTGAGATCATGCCATTGCACTCCAGCATGGGTGACAAGAGGAAAACTTTGTCTAAAAAACACAAATTTTTCAGAGTTGCATTTTGTATTTCTTATATATTAGATTGCAATTTCTTGATCTTCTAACCATTTTCTATTTATCTCTTATTCCATCTTCCTGAACAATGCCTGGCATACAGTAATTGTTGGCAAACATTGGAGAGTGGGAAGAGGAGATGTTAGTTGCATGAATGACTAGAAACAGAAAAGGTCGGATATTGAATAAGAAGATAAAAATGATAGACAGATAGACGCTAAACAGATACATACATACATACATACATGGAGCAAATTTCTAGGACTTTGCTACTCTTTCTCTCCCCTCCAAATGACTCATACATTCTACTTTCTAGAAAGGAAAAAAAAAATGTTATTTTTGTCTCAGGTAAAAATCAGTAGGATTTTGGGCAAAAGAAATGGGGTACAGATGATAGATAACCCAATTTCTTTTCTCTGCGTGCAACCTACTTTGGTAAATCTTAATTTGCAAGGAAACTTCTGAAGACCAAAGACCTCAGAGAAAGCTAAAACCAGGCTTCTAAACACATGGGAGGATTTCACAACTGCAGCCAGCATTTTCTTACAAAACCTCCTCATACCCTGCACACTGCATTTCAGGGACAAATTGACCAGGAGCCTTCAAATATTTATTGAGGTTTATGCCAAGCCACACTTGCTGTCTACCAGCTCTGGCCAAGCTCTGTGATGTCTAGCTGCAAATTGAATTAGGCTCATATATTGTGTGCCATTTCTTGCCTGCTACTTCTGAGACATGCCCTAGAAATTAACCTTTTAGGGCCCTAAGACTATGCAGATATCCTCATTGACATGTTTCCATTCCTACAGAAGGCCAATTAAATTGCTAGTGTTTATCACAGGCAAAGTGCTTGCCAGACACCCTGTTGAGTGTGTTACATGTATTATCACGTTTGGGCCTTACAACAGCTTCACAGGGAAAGCGCCAGTGTTGATATTTCCCATTTGAATGATGACACCAAAACACAGAGCAGTTAGGTAATGTAGGCAAGGCACACAGCTACTTAGCAGTGAAGGTGAGATGCCAATCCAGACGGCACTACACTATAATCAGGAACCAAAATGATTGCAAGCATTTTTTTCTCATACGACTAAATCAAATTACTTTTATTTTCTACCACGTAAAAATGCAACACATAAATCTGTTTATTTTTCCTAACGTGACTCTAATGACAGGTCTTTATTGATCTAGGCAATCAAAGAAGGAAAAAGTAGATTTCGGAGGTCCTCTGTTGGATACGCAACATTCCCTCCCCGAGCCCACCACACACCTCCAACCCCAACCTTAACTTGACTTCATGGAAAAGATATCCTTGCCCGTCATGTTTAAGAAAGGCTCATGGTCCAAAAGTTAAACACAGAGTTACCATATGGTCCAGCAATTCCACTCCTACATACATACCCAGTGGAGATGAAAACATATGTCCGCACACAAAAAAGGGATACACAAATGTTCATAGCAGCATTATTGATAATAGCCAAAATATGGAACAACCCAAATGTCCATTAACTTATGAATAGTTCAACAAAAGGTGGTACATTAATGCAATAGAATCACACTTAGCCACATAAATGAAAGTACTGATTTATTCATTTATATGAATGAGTGAAATTTTACAAGGATGAACCTTGAAATCACTGTGCTAAGTGAAAGAAAGCAGACACGAAAGATCACATATTGTATGATTCCATTTATACAAAATGTCCAGAATAGGCAAATCCACAGAGATGGAAAGGGGAATTATAGTTGCTAGGGACTGGGCCAGGGAACAGGAAGTGACTGCTAATGCATACAGGGTTTCCTTTTGGGGTGATGGAATTAGACTGTGGTAATGGCTTCACAACTTTGTGAATTATACACTTTAAAAGGGTAAATTTTATGGTATGTGAATTATATCTTAACTTTTAAAAATTTCTTAAAAGATTAGCAACTGTATAAGCAATTTCACATGCCCTGAAACTGTAAGAGATTCTATGTAAAAGAAATTTGACAGATGCTTTTCTAAATTTGAAAACATTCCTAAAAATGTGCATATAACCAATAAAGAGTAGCAAAGCTAAAAGAAACCATTCTGAAAATCCATCACAAATATACTTCAATCAATCATGCTAGAGGAAGCACTGAATTATCCTTCTCTCTGTGGAAAATCATCATAAATTTGTTGTCATATGAAGAGGCAATGACAGTATACAACCAAAGATTCTAAGAGAAAAATCTGAGAGACGTGTCAAGAAAATAATAAAATTATCTTTTCTGAATTTGTATGTTCATTGCATTTATCAGTTTTGTTTAAATGAGTGATGTGTTAGAGCTCTTCTTACTCTTAATTTAAAACCACTTTCGTAACTAAAAAATTGTTAGAGGACAAGAGAGCGTTTGGAAGTGACATCATACCCATATAAACATGGTCTCTCCTGCTCTCCTGTCTCTTCATCCATGAGGTCAGAGTGGAAGACCTGGAGCAGGGCATGGCTTTCTGTCTCTTTTCCTCATTCTCCTTTCTCCATCAGGGTAGCAGACTCAGGTGCCACCACAGACAGAGAGCTGGGCTAGGTAGCCTGGGACAGCCCCCTCCAGAAACGAGGCTCTCTCTCCTGTCCTGAGGCTCTCAGACCTTCTCTGCCAGGGATCCTGGGTGCAGTCTCATTTCAACAAGTTGGCCCTGCTGAGGCCTCGGTCTCCTCTTAAGGCACACAAATAGAGGAGGCTAAACTGAGGTCCCTGGCATCTACTTAAATTATCCCGAGTCCTTCACAGTGTCTAGCCTGGTGCACCAGAAATCTGCTTTAGTTTTGTTGTTGTTGTTATTGTTGTTTTTGAGATGGAGTCTCGTTCTGTTGCCCAGGCTGGAGTGCAATGGCGCAATCTCGGCTCACCGCCACCTCTAGCTTCTGGGTTCAAGCAATTCTCCTGCCTCAGCCTCTTGAGTAGCTGGGATTACAGGCAGCCACCATCATGCCCGACTAATTTATGTATTTTTGTAGAGATGGAGTTTCACCACGTTGGTCAGGCTGGTCTTGACCTTAGGTGATCCACCCGCCTTGGCCTCCCAAAGTGCTGGGATTACAGGCGTGAGCCACCGTGCCTGGCATGCTTTAGTTCTCAGAGTTCAATATCCCATTAACAACATAACTACTTTGCTCCTTATTTTTTATTGGCTTGGGCAAAGACTTCTCCCCCGGACATCATAGAAGAGAGGATTGTTAGTGATCAGGGTTCAGGGCTTCCTGGGTTCTGTGACTGTGATAAAATCTCAGACTTGGCACAACTCGTTACTCTCCAAAGAAACAAAGTATGATTCAGGATGTGGAGATGGGACCCGGGTAGATGGGTCACTGGAAGGATGAAGACTTAACCTCAGTGCAGCAGATGGGTGAGTCTAGAGGAGAGAATGACGTGGCTGTAAAAGTGGGAAGTGAAGGGTGGGGGTTGCTGAGCAGATCCTGTAAGTCCTCGAGTGCCAGGAATGCCACCTCCCAAGACTTAGGGGCTTTATATTTTAACAACACCTGACCAACCCGAAAGAATGCCCCCAGCCAGCAATGCTAAAACCATCATCAATGGAATCTAATTTCAGTTCTACTACCTGCCCCACTCCTTATGACCTCATCCCAAAGACTCCAAGACAGACAACTGTGGAGAGATGGATGTTGGGGAATAAATGTCATTGGCCCCATTAATTCCCCAGGTCACTTTGCAGATTTCCCATGTTCTGACATAAATGGTTTGTGCTATGTTCATAGTAATGACCATCAAACCTTAGCATTTGTTTAACCTTTTACAATTTTTATGAACTCATTGGCTCCTTACAGCTCCACGAAGTAAGTACAATGGTGTAATTGTAATAATTCTACAGATAAGAAGACTAAGACCTGGAGAAGGTCTAGAAAACTGTCTGTTTCTCTAATGTGAATGAAAATCCTCCAAGTCTGGGAGTCAGAGTAATCTGGCCTGCAGTTTTCCATGGAGGTTCTTTATATACAGAAGGTGGGGGCTCTCTCCAAATGCAGTGAACCCTGAAGAAAGGCCACCACCATCCCCACCAGTCCTTCGGACAATGGCAGATAAATGTTTTACCTCCCATTGATCTTCAGGACTTCTAAATCATAGCGCTCCCTCCTTTAAGAACTGTGAACTTTATAAAAACCTGTTGCTGGTCAGCTCTCCTCTCAGACAATAGAGAAAATTCATCTTGCCTTCCAGCCTCAGTCACAGCTCACCTTGAAAGGATAAAGAGAGCAAAAACACAGAGGCCGAGTGCAGTGGCTCAAGCCTGTGGTCCCAGAACTTTGGGAGGCTGAGGCAGGAAGATCATTTAAGCCCAGGAGTTTGAGATCAGCCTGGGCAATATAATGAGATCCTGTTTCTACAAAAAATAAAAAATTAACCAGGTCTGGTAGCATGCACCTGTAGTCCCAGCTACTCAAGAAGCTGAGGTGGAAGGATTGCTTGAGCCTGGGAGGCTGAGGCTGCAGTGAGCTGAGATCAGGCCACTTCACTCCAGGCTGGGCGACAGAGTGAGACCAAAGGAAAAAACAACACATAAAATAAAGAAGACTGCACAGAAAACTCAGTTGAAAGCTTCTGCACACTAAGTGACAACAGAGTAACTAACACATTCCAAACATCCAGCCAGTGGCCAGAACCGGGCCTCTGACTAGGAGGAGCCCATGTTCTTTCTCCAGCCCTGTGTAAGCTGGGATGTTCCACTGGGCTCGCTGATCCTCTGCTGCAGCCATGTCCAAGCCCCTGCCAGTCAGGAGGTCCTGCAGAGACCCATCCTGGTTGAATCAGAAAGAGTCATATCCAACTAAGAGGACAGGGTAGGGAGAGGGGTCCACAGACGTGTGAGCCATCCAGAACCAGAGCAGGGACACATGCAGGGCAGCAAGCTCTGAACCCCTGAGAGAGGCAGGACAAAGGGATGCTGTCCCCCAAAGTAGGACTCAAAAATAGTTCCCCCACAGCCCTGTCCCTCAAGACCATCTCCTTTGGAATTTATCAATTCAATTAACTGAATACATCAGGTCGGGGAGGGTTATGGACTATCAATTGTTCATAACTTGGTGGAAGTTGTTTAATTGCATTGCCCCCCTCTCTCTCTCATTCCCCCCTAATCTCTATCTAATGCAGGGGTGTCCAATTTTTTGGCTTCCCTGGACCACATTGGAGGAAGAATTGTCTTGGGCCACACGTCAAACACACCAACATTAATGATAGCCGATGAGCTAAAAAAAAAAGAATCACAAACAAATCTCACAATGTTTTCAGAAAGTTTATGAATTTGTGTTGGCCCACATTCAAAGCTGTCTTGGGCCACATACAGCTTGCAGTCTGTGGGTAAGACAAGCTTGATCTAATGTATTTATCTATCTATGTGATTCATGCTGGCTGTAAGCAGCCCAGTACCCACAGGTGTAGCATTAAAAGGTAACACAAGCCTGTAGGTAAATTTCAGCCACAACTGAAGCAGGGTAAAAATGCTTTAATAATCTATCTATTATTCATCCACCTCTCCCTGCCTCTTTCTATCCATTCATCCACTCACTTGTGCATCAGTTATTAATAATTCCAACTTGGTGCCAGGGCCTTTGGATTAGTTTGGTCCCCTTTCCCAGGAATCTCACGATCTGCAGGGAAAGACAGATAAATGAACAATGCAAGTTGACAGGCACCTCAATAGGGACACCGAGTGTCACAGCGGGCTTCTGATAGGACGATTCGGGTGAACAGGGCCCTAAAAGATAAGTAGAAGTTGACCAGGAGGACGACATCATAAAGGACATTCCAGGTGGAGGGAACCACAAATGAAAAGCCAGAAAGTCTGGGAAAACCAGGGCCAAATCCAAAGTTCACCCTGAGAGGAATTCTCTTTTATTGCTGATTTGAGATAATAACTAAACAAGTTTCCCACATTTTGCAGTCATAGGTTCTGTTTGGGGTTGCCTTCTTTAAAGTTAGAATGGTAATGGTAAGAGAAAGAAAAAGCAGATGGAACAAAGTCCCAGGAGTGGTCATAAGTAAGTCAAGTTCTGGTAATATCGAGTTAGCAAGCCAAGCTGATGTGGTTAATTCAAGCAGTCCTCCTACCCTGTAAAGAAGATGAAAAACGATGCCAAGCCTGTGGCTCAGCATGGGAGAGGCCTTCCAAAAATAAAGTATTACATTGCTGACATATTAGATTTTTTTTCCAGGGCCCATTTAGTAGGGAGGGGCACTGTCCCCCAAATCCAGGCCACAGAAATATTTCCCACATTCACTCCATCATATAGAACTTCCTCAAAGTTAAGAACCTCTATTTTTTTAAAATGATAAAAACTCCAGAAAATATCATGAGCTACCATTTGTTTGTATCTTTGAATACGTTTTTTAAATCAGACTGCTTTTCTAGCTTAGGCACCGCTTTTAGATTAACCATAACGAAAGACTGAGTTTGAACGGGACAAGGGAGATGGGAATTATGAGAAAGAGATCCCTGGCAGAGTCCAGAGTGCAAAGGTGCAAACCAAAAAGTGACTGCAGCAGGCCTCAATTGATTCAAGGTTTATTTATCCAAGGATGAAGCCTGGAAAAAAAAAAAAACACACACACAAATCGCGGGAGCATCTGTGACCTCTGCTTTTTCCAAAGGGGGTTGGGGGAGCTTCAGTCTTTAAAGGGGGAAGATAAGCAGGAAGGGGAAAAAGGGAGGGAGGGATAGTCAGTGAGGACATGGCTACATTCTTGTGAGGCTCTGCTAAGCCTGCCCCACTCCCACCCCACCCCGCCCCGCCAATAAATCTACATTTTACATGTGAAAAGGAGTACAGAGAAAGAAAAAGTCAACTTTGCATTGTCTCCTGCTTAGTAAATCGATGTTTTATATAAGATAAACATATAAAAAGAGGGAGTAGAGGCAATGAGGCTGACATGGGATTATGAAATTACAACTCTGTGTTTAAGAGCAAAAGGAGGACAATATTGGTGTCTGTCCCCAAGCTTAACTTCCCCTTTAGTATATAGTAAATTTGGGATCCCAAATTTAGTTTTAGTAGTTGTTGTGTTCACAGAACTTAGGAAAAGCTTGGAGTCAGCACCCAGTCTCTTGGTCCAGGCAAGAGGAAGATGGGAGAGTGCCAAAAGCAAGTTTGCCTACTCTCCACCCCCTAGGATTTCAGTTCTGGGAGATAAAGTCGGTGCCACAACTTAGGATCTTCAAGTCATGAAATGCCTGGATCTGAAAGAAACCACTGCTGGATGGGATCATCATCATCAACATCGATCATAGATTTTTAGCACTTCTTGTAGCTGAACAGTGCTAATTACTTCACATGCATATTCTCAATCTCCACACCAACCTGGGAGGGAGATGTTATAATCTTCATTTTACATATACGAACTCTGAGACTTGGGGAAGTCTCGAGCCCTGGACCACACAGCTTTGAGAAGCAGAGCTGAGCTCTCGTCTGCTCTGCTTTTCTTGTGTAACTCAAGTACAGATTCAGTCACTTGCCACTTGCAGGTACAGTTAACAAGAACAAGGTATGGTATAAACTAAGTGATTTTTTTATTTCAAAGCCAACTTAGGGGAAGAAGTACAGGTTACACTATGAAGCATCTGCTTTTACTCACCTTTGGGCTATTTCCTTTTTGCGGGACTCAGACAGAGTGGGCACATATGCAGACTGGCATAATCAGCATACAGTAAATATATGAATGATTGGCAAGGGCACTGGGAGGATAATCGCCTCACCCCTATCTGTATCAAAAACATGATGCTTTGTATTATTGGAGAGGTTGTACTAATTGCGCAGGGCTGCTGTAACAAAGTGGTTTACGGCAACAGAAATGCATGGTTTCACCGTTCTGGAGGCTGGAAGTCCAAAATCAAGGTGCTGGCAGGGCCCTGCTCTTTCTAACAAGTCTAAGAAGAATCTGGTGTTTGCCAGAAATACCTCAAAGTCCCTGGCTTACAGATGCATCACTCAGATGACCTGTGCACACGTCTGTCTCTGGGTTCAAATTATTCCTTTTATAGGCACACCAGTCATATTGGATTAGGGACCACCCCAATCACCTCATTTTAACTTGAGTACCCTGTAAAGAGCCTAATTCCAAATAAGGTCACTACTGAAATATGAGGGTTAGAATTTTGGGATGTTTTTAGAGGGACATAATTCAACCTATAACATACCTCAACTGCTAACAATGTTCCAAGTTCAACCTTGATTCATCCATCACCTGCTATTGGCTCCCGGAACCTAACCCTGCTCTGAGACTACTGCTGTCCCAACCCCTCCCCGGTGCTGGAGATTGTCTGGATCTGTCGTTGGAACAGCCCGCCCCCAGCCCTGAACCTCAACCCATTCAAATTCATTTCTATTGTGCTCTCCATGGATTTCAATGAGGTGGGAAGAGACCTCTCTATAGGTAACTCACCAGTGTCACTTTTGTTCCCACTTGTTAACAGCGTCTGGCAGCTCAGCACTAAAAGCCCAGTGCTTCTCTGTCATAATCAATGTTTTGTCCGCTGCTTCCGGTTGGGCAATTTACATGCATCTGCGGACAGCCAGCCATTTCCCCAAAAGATATTGTGTGCCTAAGAAGAAAAACTTGAGTCTTTTTAATTAACCACCATCTCTCAACATGGAGGCCAAAAGCAAGCATATTCACTTTGCCTCACTTCTCCCACAGATGTTCCCCTGAGGTGGGGGGCTGGGAGAACCATGATAATATGGTAGAATTTGTATTATGTTTCTAAGTACTTTTCCATCCACAGTGTTTTGGAAATAAGCAGTGGGGGACAGGGAATCCCCACTGGGCTGATGGGAAAACTGAGGCCAATCCCTGTGATGAACTAATTGATACATGGTCTCTTGGGCCAGGCATCGTTCTATCTTGTCTCCTCTCTCCCATTCACAAGGTCAAGAGAAACATTATTTAAACAAATGCTGAGCAAGGATGACGTCTAACAACCAGAATGGTCCCTGTTCTTCCAAACACATTGAGCTTTCATTTGGAGGAAAGCACTAAGTTTCCTCGCGCTCCCAAACCTTTGTGCTGGCTGTTCCTGCTACCTAGAAGGTAGCTCCCTTCGGTATTCCTTCAAGTTTTGGTTCATGAGTCAGAACCCCCAAGGGGCATTTCTGAATGCTCCCATCACATACTCTCATAGAACCCTACACTTCAAACATGTAGCACAACTGAAATTAGTTGATTCATTGTGTGATTATGTTTAACAACATCTTTCCTGGGAGGCCGAGAGCAGAAACCAAGACGTTTTGTTCATTCCTATTTCCCAATGTCCTCATCCTCCTAGAACTGAGCTTGGCATGTGGCTCAATGAATATCTGTCAAATGAATGAATGAACGAACATCATCTCCTCCATCCACCCCCCTGCCCCCTACTGAACTACCTCTTCCTCTGCACCATGCCCCTATCCCTTAGCAGTTTGTTGATAACCAGTATAACGAAGGTGACAACACCTTGAAACAAAAAGTTGCAACACTCACATGATACATAATCCGTGTACTGAAAAAAATGCTTGAAAGTGGGGCCGACAGAAAGTTCATGACACAGATGCGTTGTAATTTGTCACATGTTAATTTGGGTCATAATTATTTTTATGTGCCTCCTCTTCCAGATCCTCCTTGAGGATGGTAACCCTGTCTTACTCCTTCAGGACATAGCATGGACAAATGTTTGTGAAATGAATGAACTAATGAATGAATAAACACACCCAGTAGTTATAGCAGAAAATATTTCACAGTGCTAGCAAACATTGCCCAATAAATTCCCTTGGTAAAATAGAGGTGCTTCTGTTTTAATATCAGACTTTTTAAATAAGAGATCACCTGAAAAACCTGTTAGAATGAATAATTTTCTACTCCGTTTTCCACGAAGACTTTTTCATAGCCTTACAAATGTGGGACTCTCCTGTGCTATATTTTCATTCTAATCAATCTCAAAGCATAATCAGCATACGAAACACAGAACTCACACTGGAAGTAGAAATATGCACTCTGAGGACTTAAACATTATTCCTGGCCAAAACTGCTTCACATATTTAGGAACAGACACATTAGCTAAAAGTAGAGCTAACATTGGGTCATGGAAAGAAGAGAAACTTTGAAGTCAGATTGACCTGGCTCTTCCAGGGGCCAATGCTTCTCCAACTCTATTAAATATAGAATCATAGTGGGGGTCAGAGGGGTGAGGCATCTTATTAGTATGCAGATTCTGACTGTCTAGGACTAAAGTGGGGCCTGGTATTCTGCATTTCCAACAAGCTCCCACGTGATGCTGATGCTGCTGGCCATGGACCATGGGCTACCCTTTAGAGCATGTAGCTAAATTTACCCAAACATAAGATGGGGCTGGCAACCCATCTCCTTTGAGAGGCTGTACTGAGAGGCTGTAGTGACATTAAATTGTAAAAACCTCAGCCTGATTGCCTCTCCCTCCCCCTTTGGTGGGGTAAGAGTTCAGATTAACAAACTCTGGAAAGAACCTTTAAGGTACATTGTATCCTCACCTCTTTTCCGGAGTGGTAGATGTAATGGAAAGGTCTTCTGGTGCAGGTAACTAATCTTCCTCCTGGAAAGCTCCAAGCTCCAGAAGCAGCAAGGAATCTCTTTAGGGTAAGTGACATAATTCTGTTCCATTCCCACTGGTCATTGCTGCTCTCTTAACCATTATATGCTCAATAGGAGATATTGCCTACACTAAAATATGATAAACGAGTGAACAGATACACAAGCCGAAAATGCAAAAACAAAAACAGGCAATCAAGCTTAATTCAAGTCTTATTATTTCATGTGTATAGCATCCTTGAGCTTGAGACTTGCACTGTGTTTTATAATGTACAGACAATCAGTGCTGGCATTTCTAAATGGAGAAAGCGGAGGAAAAGAAAAACCAGGACTTGACTGTGAATGAGGTTTTGGGATAACGACAGGCTCCTTGGCTGGCCATTCATGACCATTCATGATGTGACCTCCACCTGATTCTCTGGCCTTCCCCTCACCACAGCCTCGTCCCACCATGCTCAGTTCATGCCATGCTACTTCCTGGTCCTAAACAATCTGTCTCCCTGCCCTACCTCAGGGCGTTTGCACACACTATTCCTACCACTTTCAATGCTCTTCCATACTTGTCTGGGATATAAACACTGGCCCATCTTTCAAGACCTCATAGGTAAAGTCCTTCCTGACCCCTCCCCGATCTGAAATGACCTCTCTCTGCTCTGGCCTGCCCCCTCAGATTGTCACCACTTGTACTTATTTATAATTTGTTTCTGTGTCTGTTTCTGGCTCCTATACTGAGTTCACTCAAGTAGTCACCATGCCCTGTTTATCTGTATGTGCAGAGATCACACCTCTATCTCAGCAGATCTTAGTTTTTTATTTTTTCTTTCTGAGACAAGGTCTCATTCTGTCTCCCAGGCTGGAATGCAGTGGCATGATCATGGCTCACTGCACCCTTGACCTCCTGGGCTCAAGTGATCCTCCCACCCCAGCCTCCCAAGTAGCTGAGATCAGAGGCATGTGCCACCACACCTAATTTTTTTTTTAAGTTCTGAGATATATGTGCAAAACGTACAGATTTGTTGCATAGGTGTATACGTGTGCCATGGTGGTTTGCTACACCTATCAACCCTTCATCTAGGTTTTAAGCCCTACATGCTAGGTATTTGTCCTAATGCTCTCCTTCCCCTTGCCCCTCACCCTCCCACAGGCCCTGGTATGTGATTTTGTTTTTGTAGGAACAGGGTTTCACCATGTTGACCAGGATGGTCTTGAGCTCCTGGGCTCAAGCAATTTAGTCTGTTTTGAATGAATGAACCTATCCTTGTGGCAACACTATATCCATGCCTAACTCTATGCCCTGATCACATGAAATTGCTTTTTCTTTATGCCGATACATCTATTTCCCCATTAAACCATGAGTTCCTTGAGTAAATCAAGAATTTATTGATTATACCATGTCCTTAATTCCCTTGAGGATGGGTCCTGGGCCCTACATCTTCAGTACCTGTTGACCCCTGAATATTTGTTTAATGAATAGGAGTTGCTTTGGATCAAAGGCCAATAAGCCACCCTCACAATGCGAAGAATAAATGCATGATGATAAAGATTTTTTAAGGCTGTCAAGTGCATGTGTTGATTTATGGAACAAATTAACACGACAGCATCAACACTTCCAGCCCTGCCAAATCAGTTTCAGCAATTATGTGTACCCAAGGCAGGGCACAGCTGCTTGCGAGACACGACATGAGAGAGGTCTCCCTTGGTTTGCTCAAAGGTCTTCAAGATATTTTTAGTCGACAAACAACCATGTGTCACTCATCAGGCATCCCATTAAACCAAATTGTACAACTTGTTAGACAGTCTCTCATATTAATTGTGAAGACTCTGTATGTGACTTCAATCCTCCTGGGTGCTGAGCCTACCCCAAAGCCAGAGGCAGGATGCAAATAGGCTTGAAAAAGCCTGACCCCATGGCTTCTTTTACCACCCACAGTCTTAGCCCACCCATGTCAGTGCAATTTTGCACCAACTTCCACAGGGAATTAACAACGTGATATAATCAGTAAATTATCTATTTTAAAACTCCTGAAAATATCTAATGATATAGGAGATAGCTAAGCTCTCCTACCACAAAGTATATTTAGAAGTTTTATCAAAAGAGACTACATAGTACACATTCAATGTTGCATGTGTGTGATGCATACAGACACTGATTGTTCTGAGCCTCCAGCAATCCCGCCAATATGCCACCTCTGAGCCGGTGGGAAGAGGCTTTGGAAAGGGAGCTATGGCATTTTAAAGCAAATCTCACAGGTGCCTGGAGACTCTGGAAGGTCCCTGCATGAGCTGACAGGCTGACTTCCTGGTACCCAAGGCTCAAGCATGGTGAAAATGTATCTTGCAATGAGGCTTGCCTTGTCACAGAGTCAGCCCTCAGATGTGAGAGAGGGGCAGAAAGTCACTTATGACTTTTACAACGCAGTGGCTCCCTCACCTCAACTGCCCCATCTCCCAAGCTCTCCACGGGAATGGACTCTCCCTTCTGCCTTCTATAGGTAAATATTTTTAAATAGGATCACTTAATTTTATATATGCAAAAACTAGTAAAATATGTGGGGAAAAATATATAGTGGAAAGCAGAAGCACATTCAAAATATCCACAGCAATTATAACGCATCTAAAAATACATTTCACAAGACAAATACAAGCGCTTTCTATGAAACTGTACTAAAAGGCATTTTCAAAAGACCTAAAATGAGAGATTATATTCTTGGATGTGAAGACACACACTGTGTATTTCTTTACTCTTCCCCAGATTAATTCATGAGTATGATGCTATTTCAATCTGAATCCCAATGGTTATTATTTTCACTGAACAAATTGATCATTAAGGTCACTTGGAAAACAAATGTGCAAGAATAGTGAAGATGCATAAAAAAATACAGAAGGGAACTTGAGAGCAAGTTTCAGATACTGAAATTTATATTAATCTAAGATAATTAAAAAGATTTAGTAAGGATGGGGTTAGGGTACAGCAACACCTTTCTGGCTATTTCATAGCCCATAGAGGAATAAGACATGGAGACCAAAGGGACCAGGAGGCCAAGCAGGAAGTCAGAAGGAGCAGCCGGATGGGGACCTGGGATTTACAGGGCAGCTGATGCTAGGTCTGCTTTACTGAGTGCTATCAAATGCCTCTCAGTCCATTAACATATGTGACAGGAAAGATATGTATATGTACACACATACACACACACACACACATATGTGTGTATCCACAAATACTTCTTTCCCCTCATCTTTAATGAAAACAAAACAAAGAGTATGGTACGAGCAAAGAAAGAGACATAAATCAGTATAACGGAAGGGAGTACCAAAAAAAACTGTTACATATGAAAATTCAGTGAGTGGAAAGTGGCTTTTCACATCAATAGGGAATAAATAGACTATTTAATAAAGAGTATTGAAAAATGCAGCACCAACTTCCATAGGGTACTAACAACACAGTATAGATAATCAGTAAATTATCTATTTAAGAACCCCCTAAAATATCTAATGGTACAGGATATATCTAAGCTCTCCTGCCACAAAGTATATTAAGAAGTTTTATCAAAACAGACTATATAGTACATATTAAATGTTAATGTGGAACTTTTGGAAAGAGATGATCAATAGCTATAAACACACATATCACAGATTACCATCTCACTCCACACATAAAAACACAATTTCAGTGGCTTAAAGATACAGCTGTAAAATCACTAGAAAGAAATGTAGAATTGTTATTAAGACTTGAGGTGAAGAAGGCCTTTTTTGCCTTTAAGATTTTTTTTTAACATCACAGAAAACCCAGAAGTCATTAAAAAGGGGACAGGAATTGACACATCTGGCTACATAAAAACTTAAACCTTCTACCAGCCAGGGAAACATACCAAAACCCCGTCTCCACTAAAAATACAAAAATTAGTCAGGTGTGGTTACACACGCCTGTAGTTCCAGCTACTCAGGAGGCTGAGATGGGAAGATTGCTTGATTCCAGGAGGCAGACGATGCAGTGAGCTGAGATTGTGCCACTGCACTCCAGTGACACTGTCTAAAAAAAATAAAAAAATCTTAAACCTTTCCATGTGAAAGTAGTGCCAGATAAAGGCAATATATTTGCAACGAGAAAAGGATAAATACAGCTATTATATGTTGAAAATGCCTACAAATAAACAATGAAAAGAAAAGCACTCAACTTTAAATGATCAAATTTCAAGTAGGCAATTCACAAAAGAAAAGAAGTAGCCTATAAATTTGTTAAAAGATTCTCAATCTCTTTAGTAATTAAATATATACATACCAAAGCAATATTTTCCCTACAGGACGGAAAACTTGGTGAAGGTGTGGAAACATAGCCCTCTTGTCCATTAACAGTGGAAGCTGAAATTGATGCAACCCTTTTGAAATACAATCATCTAATATTTACTGAAGAACTTAGTCCTTGACCCTGCATTTTATTTCTAAGACTTTCTCATTTGAAAATATTCCCTCCTATACTCAGAAATATAGTGCTATGTGATTTGCAAATAGTGAAAATGAGGAGTATTTTTTTTTCTTGAATCAATTGTGTAACATTATATCATACTCTGCAGCCAGTAGAAAGAGTTAAATCTAAGTGAAATGATATGGACAGATGTCCATATATGAATACATACTGCCTGGCACTTCCCATTAAATTCAAGACTGTAGGCTTGCCGCATAACCACTTGTATATTGCATCCATATCTTCTTTCTTCCACACGAAAAATAATGGTTCTCAAGACACACGAGATGATAGAATTTTAATATCTCATAATTATTCATTTGCTTCATCCCACATTACACACATAACAATTTCAGAATAACAACATTAATGCAACTATCACCAATGTGATTTCTGAAAGTCAAAAAGAAGTTGTTCTGCATTGAATCTTATTCTCCCATTTGTATGTATTTACACCATCAGAGCAGGTAGCAACTACAGACTATTCTCTGGCCCTTAAAAAAATGATGACCAGGTGCAGTGGCTCACCCCTGTAATCCCAATACTTTGGGAGCCCGAGGCGGGCAGATCACCTGAGGTCAGGAGTTCAAAACCAGCCTGACCAACATGGAGAAACCCCGTCTCTACTAAAAATACAGAATTAGCCAGATGTGGTGGCACATGCCTATGGTCCCAGCTACTCAGGAGGCTGAGGCAGGAGAATCGCCTGAACCCAGGAGGTGGAGGTTACAGTAAGCCGAGATCTTGCCACTGCACTCCAGCTTAGGCAACAAGAGCAAAACTTCATCTCAAAGAAAAAAATTGTTAGTTCTGCAAATAACTATATTTAATGCTTACTACTAATGCTCATGTTCCTGTCTTTCTAGTTGTTTGGGTCATCTGAAGTTCATTTGCCAATGGATCTCTTTAAAGACTCAAAAGCACTATATTCCTTGAGTTCTTGCATACAAGTCATAGTCTGTTCCCTTTTATACTTGAATGTCAGTGTTAATGGACATAAAATCCTTGGCTTACACATTTTTTCCCTCAAGTATATTTAATAGGTTACTCCTGTTTCTTATGTAATGAAGCATCACTTCCTAAAATGGTCATGACAATCTCATTTTGTTACCCTTTAAAATTACTGGTTCCTTGGACCTAGATGCCCACAGGAATTTTTTTTCTTTATGGTTCAATAATTTTACTGGAATATGTCTTGGAGTTGGTTGTTTTATTTCCATATCTTAAGACTAGAGTATGCTCTTTCAATATGGAGTTTTAAAATCATATTTCATTTTAGGAAAGTTTTTTGTTTTATAAAGTTGTGGTATTTATTCTGTTCTTTGGCTTTGGTTTTCTTCTTCAGGGACTCCTATTATTAATATGTTAGATTTTCTTTGCTTATCTTTAATATCTGCCTCTTTCTCTTGAGTTCTTTTTTCTATTTGCATTTATCTTTCATTTTTAATTTTTTTTCTTTTCACCTCGATTTCAATTAAGATATTTACCATGTTTACATTCTTTTCAGTTCCTTCCAGTTTAGTCTTTATTTTTTATGTGTAATTCTTTCTTGAGTTCTATCACATGGATTCTTAGTTTTTCTCATTCTGATTTATGGCATTCTTTCAAACATTGTATTATAATGTGTCATGCATTTAAATAGAAGGTCACACTTTTGTTCTGTTTTGTGGCTTGTTTCTTTGTCTGCAGAAATGCTATTCTGCTCCTTATTCTCTTGCTCTCTTACAACAACTTTTGATTGGCTTTGGTCTTGATTCTTTCCTATGGCTCATTTTCATGTAAAACTAATTTTCCTGAACTTCTAGGAGGCGTT
Source organism: Callithrix jacchus (assembly GCF_049354715.1). Lineage (NCBI taxonomy): Eukaryota > Metazoa > Chordata > Mammalia > Primates > Cebidae > Callithrix > Callithrix jacchus. The sequence goes on from NC_133521.1 coordinate 23,744,660, forward strand.
GTTCAGATGTTAGAAGCACTGACTTCACAGGCCGCCTCCTTCTGTTGTTTTTGTGTGGTCAAAAATATGTGGCTTGCTCTGGGAGATTTCCCGGCCCTGTTTACTCCTCCTCCTTTGTTTCTACCCTGTCTGGCTCAGTTTTGATTCCACAATCAGCAGTTTCTCGTGCGGGTGGGAGCCTCGCCTGGAAGGGGGTCTTGGGTTGTCAGTTTTAAGAACCCAAGAGGGCTTCTCTTGCATGCTCCCTCTATGGGCTTCAGCAAAATTTCTCACAGGATTGGCTAGATTCTCTAATTTCCCTGCCATCTGCAGTAAATATTGGCTAATTTGGGGTTCCCCTGCACTCAGGTTTGTCAGACTCCATTTCTTCCTGCTGCTTCTACTCACACAGATGCAGATCACATGGCTGTCAGTGATTCCTTTTCCCCACCGTGTTTTGGAATTTGTGAAGATACCTTAGTAGCTAACTTTGTTATAAATGTCCAAGTACCTTTGGTTTTGTTCTCTAATTGCTTCGTCTGGTTTTTGAGGGATAAGGAGATTCAGAAACTATTCTGCTGACATTGATAGTTTTTTCATTTGGGTTTTTTCTTTTTTCCTGTAGGCTTTCTATGCTCATGTTTTTATAAATAAATAAATAGGCCAGGCACAGTGGCCCATGCCTGTAATCCCAGCACTTTGGGAGGCCAAGACAGGTGGATCACTTGAGGTAGAGACTTCAAAACTAGCCTGGCCAACATGGTAAAACTTTGTCTCTGCTAAAAATACAAAAATTAGCCAGGTGTGGTGGCACATGCCTGCGATTCCAGCACCTCGGGAGAATGAAGCACAAGTATCACTTGAACCCAGGAGGCAGAGGTTGCAATGAGCCAAGATCATACCTCTGCACTCCAGCCTGGGCAAGAGTAAGACTCCATCTCAAAGAAAAAAAAATTAAAAACTTTGTTTAATTATTTTTTTATTTTAGAGACAGGGTCTCACTCTGTCACCCAGGTTGGAGTACAGTGGTGCAATCATAGCTCACTGAAACCTCAAATGCCTTATGGACTCAGCAATCCTCCCACCTCAGCCTTCCAAGTAGCCAGAACAAAAGGTACAAGCTACCATGTCCGTTGTTTTTTTTGTTTTTTTTGTAGAGACAGGCTCTTGCTATTTTGCCCAGGCTAGTCTCAAACTCCTGACCTCAAGCCATCCTCACAGGCATGAGCCACTACACACAGTCAACACTGACTTTTTACTGTGTGAACTTTTATAGTCTGAGTTCTTCACCACAATGGAGCATTACTTTTTAAAATTTATGTCTCGGTTGATACATCACTTCTTCAGGAATGCTATCCCTGATCTCCCCTACCCTAATACCAGATATCAATATTGTAACCCTCGGTGTCATGGTTGTAGCTCTTTGCACCCTTCCTTTACTTCGCTGCTCTCAGTTTATCATTATAAAAGTGATTATTTTTACAGTTGAGGAAACTGAGAGCTTGAGAAGCAGAGGTAATTAAAGAAATGAAGCTGATGGAAGTTAGGAAATTCGTCCAGATCTGTTCAACACCAGGGCCTTGCCTTCCTATGGGTGGCATTGTCCCACAAGAGCCGGAGGTGATTCTCCAAAGACTGCAGTGGGCAGATACCAGTGTGAGGGCAATATGCACAGTAGAGCCAGAGGCTGCAGATAGAATGTTTCCCTAGCTGAAAACCAGGATACACATGCTTAGCATGGAGGTCCTTGGGGTTCAGCATGGAAGCAAATCTATCTTATACAGGCAGCAGGAATATACAATGGGTAAGTGCACAGCCTGTGGAGCAGGGACACCTGGGTTCAAACTCTGGCTTTGCAACTTAATGGAGCTCGAGAAAATTACCCGTCTGCTCTGTCTGTGCGCCTCAGTTCTTTCATCTACAGATTGGAGAGAATGAGTGTTATTTCATAGTTATTTTGCAGATCCATTAAGTTAATATACATAAATCACTTAGAACATTGCCTGGCATGGAAGTGCCCAACAATTTTAGCTATCATTATTACAAAAGGATGGGGGCGGGGTGGGGAGAGGCTCGGAGCCTTCTGAGATTGGGGCTCTGTTTGGTTTTGTTTTTCCCTTTAACTGCATCCTCTATGCATATGGCTCCTGTTACTGAGCCCCCATCTGGTCATATGATCCAGGCCAATCAGGGATGAGAGGTTGGCTAAGGAATCAGCATTCAGAAAAACTAGTTCCTTTTAGCCTTTGATAGACCCTCAGATTTTTCTGGATTTCCCCCAGCCTAAGTCCACACCTTGAAGCTTCTGATAAAATTTTAAAATTCCTCCTCATCTCACCTCAGATAGGAAAAGGTTTGTCTTTTCAGGGGACAATCGAGTTTGTCCGCTTCAGAGGGTCTTGATGGCCAACATCAAAGGCAGCATCAGCCTCCCCAGCAATGATGGGAAAATTTCAGGATTGAGGCTGTGAGAACAGGTGAGAGGTCCTCATTCACTCAGGAAAATATCAGAACAACACAGCATCTTACTCACTCTATAGCCCATGACTTAGCAGCATCTCTCGCGAAGGTATGGAGGGTTCATAGAACTTGGTTTCCACCTAGTGCTGCATTTTAACAGAAGACAGCTTACCTTTAACCAAAGAAGTGACTTTCTAATGGTGAGATCTCAGGCACCATGGCAGATAGATGAAGTGATGGTTGTCAGTACCCTCCAGATGCTCTTCAACTAGAGCAAGTCAGAGTGAGGATGGAGTCTGTTCTTGGCAGTGATCTCAACAGAGAGAGAGTGGAGGTCCCATATGGGAGTGGTGGGGCTGGATAACTTGTGTGGGAATGAAGACCCAGGAGCCTCAAGTGCTGAGACAAGCAGACATCACTGACCATTCCAGAAAAAGCAAAACATGCCCAAAAGATGGGGAAAATGGAGAAATGACATAAAGAAAAGCCAAGATCTGGTGGGAGTTACCTGCTACCTTCTGTAGTTGCAAATGCCAAAGAGGCAGGAGACTGATGAGCAAGGATAAGGTGGAGAATTAGCTTCTGGGTGTCAATAACCCACAGGGAAACACAAACACTAGGCAGCCAGAACTACCTTCCTAAGGGGCAGGGGAGTGGGGTGAGAAAGTTAGGAGTGGACAGACCCTGGAGGGAAGGGGCTAAGTAGTAGACAGCATAATGTCTCAGTGAGATCCTGAGCACTGATGTCTGAAAGAGCATCACCAGCGGTATGCCCCAGCCTACCAAGAATGGTGCCATCCCACGTTTAAGATGAAGAAACCCAGATGCAAAGAGGCCAAGTAAGATGCCAAGGATCCCACAATGACACATCAGTGGGCAGCAAATTCAAATCCACATCCTATTGCTCCAAAGCCTTTGTTCCTCACAACTGGACCAGGGTCTAACTCCTGACTCTGTCGCCACCTTGCTGTGTGACCTTGTTCTGATGGCTTAGCCTCTCTGAATCTAAAACTCCTCATCTCAGAAACAGAGGTGATTCCTTCAAGGTATATGGGTTTTACTTCTAGTGTGTTGCCTGGTGCCTAGAAAGCGTTGGTCTATCTGTGCCAACTTCCCACCATCCATCATCCACTGCCATCTGCACATAATCTTTCAAGCAACTATTAATCTGCTGCCATCCTCCATCTTACCTGCCTCATTCTCTTCATTAAATCTATAGAAACTGTCTCCTAGAAAGAGTTATATAGCATTCGTGGAAAGTACATGGGGAAAGATTACAATTTCATCAATGAATTCCAATAACTTTGACTTCTCTTCATGACATTTCAGAGCAGCCAAAAATATGTGCTTTTCCTAGAAAGTCAACTGACATTTGGAGAATTATGTTTTCTGTCTTATGGCAGGGAAATAATCCATCTAACCCTTAAGCATCTGTCAATAAACCCAGCAGGAGATCAACTGAGAGGTCAACCCTCTGACAGCCTCCAAGGCCTTGTCTGGAAGAACACAGGGAGACCTGGCTGTGTGGGAGGAGGTGAAGGAGAGAATGGGTCTCAGGGGTGCTATCACCTGTGGATTCTTATCCTGGCTTCAAGAGTCAGAAAGATTTTCTGAGATGTTCTAACTCTATCTTTGCATTTTACAGATGAGGAAACTGAGGCCCAGAGAGGGGAAGCCAAGTAACTTAGCTTGTCCAAGTAACTGCTAAGCCTGAAACTTGCACTCCTAGTCCAGGACATCCCCGTCCTTAGGGAACTGGGGATTACCCCATCATCCGAAACAACTCCAGGCTCCATCAATTGCTGGCAGGATGCTGGGTCCTCAGCAAGTCTCTTTAGCTTTAGTTTCCTGATGTGGTAAAATGGAAATGACAAAGTCAGCCTCATGGGATTAAAAGAAGTGAGGATGTGAACAGCCTGGCACAAATTTTTGCCAATAGTAGGCACCCAAATAGGGTTCTATTCCTTTTTTTTTTTTTTTTTTTTTGGAGAGACAGGGTCTCACTGTGTTGCCCAGGCTGGTCTTGAACTCCTGGCTTCAAGCAATCCTCCTGCCTCAGCCTCCTGAGAAGCTAGGATTACAGGCACATGCCACAACACCCAGATAATATTTTTTATTTCTTGTAGGATGGGATCTCTGTTTCCCAGGCTAGTCTTGAACTCCTGGCTTCAGGCAATCTCCCTCCTTGGCCTCTGAAAGTGCTGGGATTACAGGCATGAGCCACTGTGCCTATCCCATTCGTACTCTTGTCTAGAAGCAGACCTTAGCACAAGGATTTTTTTTTTTTTTTGAGACGGAGTTTCACTCTTGTTACCCAGGCTGGAGTGCAATGGCGCGACCTCGGCTCACCACAACCTCCGCCTCCTGGGTTCAGGCAATTTTCCTGCCTCAGCCTCCCAAGCAGCTGGGATTACAGGCACGCGCCGCCATGCCCAGCTAATTTTTGTATTTTTAGTAAGACGGAGTTTCACCATGTTGACCAGGATCATCTCGATCTCTTGACCTCGTGATCCGCCTGCCTCGGCCTCCCAAAGTACTGGGATTACAGGCTTGAGCCACCGCGCCCAGCCAGCACAAGGATATAAATGCAAGTTATTTATCTGAGAAATGATCCCAAGAAGCCCCAGCTGGGGAGTGGGGAAGTTGACAGGAAGGAGAGAAAGCCCATGTAGAGAACATTAATAACTAGGGCACACTCTGGGCTCCTCAACCCAATCCCTCTGGTGATCTCTGTAAGACAGTGTGGAGCCCCCCTTTACTCCTTGCTGAGGACGAGGAAGCTAATTTATCTGTTCCCTAACGCTCATCCTTTGCTGGCTGAGGGCTACTCCTAGGACCTCACTCAACTCCCCAGCACTTCCTGTCGGTCCTGAGCACCAGCTGAGCAAGCCCGAGAAAGCCCTGGGAAGGGAAGTCACAGGTGCTTGCCGCTGGTAGCCACCTACCTGCATGAGAACAATGAGCCCCCACAGAAAGCCAGCACTACTCTGGGAGCAGCTGCCACAGTCCAGCCCTTGTACCACTCAGATCCAATGGTGCTCCAAATAAAGCTCACTCTCTTCCGTCACTGGATTTTCAATGTGACAACAGGTTACAGTTTCTTGTATACATAAATAAGCAAACAAATTTAGAACAAAGGGAATCCTCCTACCTCAGTCTGCACCTGCCACTGTGCCTGGCTAATTATTATTAATTTTTTGTAATCTGGGTCTCACTATGTTGCCCAGGCTGGTCTTGAGCTCCTGAGCTCAAGTAATCCTCCTACCTCAGCCTCCCCAACTGTTAGGATTACATATGTGAGCTACCACACCTGGTCCAGTGTTGTTCTTTATGCAAAGAAAGGTGAGGCACCCAGGCTGGATTCCTGATTATTCAAACAAATTTAGAACAGTTCTTGCTGGGACAGTTGGTACTAAGCTTATCATTAATATTCATCACTGGCCGGGCGCGATGGCTCATGCCTGTAAACTCAGCTTTAGGAGGCCAAGGCAAGCGGATCACTTGAGGTCAGGAGTTCGAGACCAGCCTGGCCAACATGGTAAAACCCTGTCTCTATTAAAAATACAAAAATTAGGTGGCAGGCACCGGTAATCCCAGATATGTGGGAGGCTGAGGCAGGAGAATCACTTGAGCCCAGGAGGCAGAGGTTGCAGTGAGCTGAGATCGTGTCATTGTACTTCAGCCTGGGTGACAGAGTGACCCCTTCTCAAAAAAAGACAAAACATATATATATATAGGCTAAATTGTATCCTCCCCAAAATTCATATGTTGAAATCTTAACCTCCAGTACCTCAGAATGTGACTTATTTGGAAACAGAGCCATGAAAGAAATGATCAGAGTAAAATGAGCTCAGTTAGGGTGAACCCTAATCCAATATGACTGATATATTTCTAAGAAGAGTCCTTTTGGACACATACAGGGACAGAGAAAAGACCATGTGAAGACACAGAGACAAGATGGCTAACGACAAGCCTTCAGAAGAAGCCAACAATGCCAACACCTTGATCTTGGACTTATACCTTCTAGAACTGTAGACAATGTATCTATTGTTTAAGCCCCTGGTCTATAATAATTTGTTATGGCAGCCCTAGAAAGCTATACAATCCTCTACTACCCTTTCTAGAATCCCCCTGGGCAGTTCTACTAGTTTAGGCTCTTGCCACTCCATTCCTAAAAATCCGAGTTCCAGGTGCCATGCCCTAATGCCTGTCACTGCTCATTCATGGCTAACTCCAGGATTGCGGGCACCAAGAGAGGCCCCAGGGCATCCCCTGAATTCTAGACATGCTCTTTCCTGGCCCAGCTGTGTAGCAACTCTACCTCCTTGGGATAGCCATTGTGATAGCCAATCATTACCCCCGCCGGTATTTTAACTTCTTTCTCTGGCTGCAGGTGCACCAGCACAGAGGAGCCCAATGTGACCAGGAAAAGGCTGTGATTTTTAGGGGAACCCTTGCTGTATTCCCTGGGAACCAGAGATTCAGTGCAGTAGAGCCTAACCCTAACCCTAGCCCTAACCCTAACAAGGACAGAAAATGCAAATCCCCAACATGAGTCTCAGAGAGTGATAATGACAGGACCCCCTCCCGAATCCAGTTCTTGTTCTCACTCCAGGTTGCCATATCACCCCATAATTGGATCCAACTATCTTCCACTAAGTGGGTCTCACAGGTTTTGTGCCAGTGATTGAGGGCAGTCCTAAGAGCCATCAGCCTCCCCGTTTTCTCCTAGCATCTCGTGGATGGAGTTCAAGGAGCAAGTCAACAGCCTGAGCTGTCATCTGAACCAGAACAGTATTTGGCACACAAAGTAAAGTTATGTGCTAAAAACGTAAATGTGAGGGTGGTAGGTGCCTGATGACAGACTAATGTGCTTTAACAGAGAATAGCCCCCACCCTTCATCCCCTGGGAAGATCTGACTCATCCATCAAGACCTGCCCCTGCCATCAGCTCTTCCCTGCAGCCTCTCCTGACCTGGAACTCTGAAGAGGGACAGCCACACACCTACTGCAAGGGCAACAAACTATGCAGGACCGACTGTTCTGTCCAAAGTGATATGTGCACATGATCCCCTTCAGTCTGTGTGAGCTCACCTTAGGTGAGGAAACTGACTTGGGGAGGTTAAGGAACTTGCCCAAGGTAACTTAGCCCATACTGGCAGCTCTGAGGTTGGAACAAACTCTGCTTCCTTCCAAAGCCCCTGCTCCTCACCTGAGAAGTGACCAAGAGGTAAGCCTCAAATAGAGGGTTGGAGGAGAGGGGAACCAACCCACATTTTTTTTTTTAAGAGACAGGGTCTTGCTCTGTTGCCCAGGCTGGAGGGCAGTGGCACAACCATGGTCACTGCAGCCTTAACTTCCTGGGTCAAACAATCCTCCCACCTCAGCCTCTCAAGTAGCTGAGACCACAGGCACACACCAGTGCACCTAGGTAAATTTTAATTTTTTTTAAGAGATAGGGTCTCACTATGTTGCCCAGGCTTATCTCGAAATCCTGGGCTCAAGCAGTTCTTCTGCCTCAGCCTCCCAAAATATTAGCATGACAGGTGTGAACTACCATGCCCAGTCCAGTGTGGTGTTTTTCCTTTTTGGTGTTTTTTTTTTCTGTCTTTGTTTTGTTTTAAGATGGAGTCTCACTCTGTTGCCCAGGTTGGAGTACAGTGGCATGATCTTGGCTCACTGCAACCTCCGTCTCCTGGGTTCAAACAATTCTCCTGCCTTAGCCTCCCAAGTAGCTGGGACTACAGATACAGGACACCACGTCCAGCTAATTTTTATATTTTTAGTAGAAACGGGGTTTCACCATGTTAACCAGGATGGTCTCGAACTCCTGATCTTGTGATCTGCCTGCCTCAGCTTCCCAAAGTGCTGAGATTACAGGTGTGAGCCACCAAGCCTCGTCCAGTGTGGTTTTTTTGTTTGTTTATTTGTTTTGAGACAGTCTCGTCCATTGCCAGGCACCAGGCTGGAGTGCAGTGGTGCAATCTTGGCTCACTGCAACCTCTGCCTCCTGGGTTCAAGCAATTCTCCTGCCTCAGTCTCCCAATTAGCTGGGACTACAGGCACGCTCCACCACGCCCAGCTAATTTTTGTATTTTTAGTAGAGACAGGGTTTCACCATGTTGGCCAGGATGGTCTTGATCTCTTGACCTCATGATCCACCCGCCTCAGCCTCCCAAAGTGCTGGGATTACAGGCGTGAGCCATCGCATCCGGTCCAGTGTGGTTCTTTATACAACGAAAGGCGAGGTGCCCAGGCTGGAATCCAGTCATGTGCCTTCTCCCTTCCCACCCCTGTGCTGGTGCCCTGTCCCCACTCACTGCACCCATTGTACTTGCTATTTCCACCAAAACACATATTCAGTTTGTCTGAACAATTGAGTTAACATTGTTGGGGGTGGAGGAAGAAGCAGGGAGAACAGGCCTGCACACCCCTTGACCCAAAGCCCACCCCACCCCTGCCCAAGAAGCCCTGCTTGAGAAACCAGCTTTAAGAAATCTGGTTCTGAAGTCTGGCTGAGATGTGTAGCCAAAATATCCCACGAATGTCCTACTTTTCAGTGTGTAAAGTTAAAAGAAGATTTTAGGAAACAGGTGTGTTTACTCTGAACCCAAAACGGCATTTGGTTTCCTTTTTTTATCTATATCTTTAAGACAGTCACAGCCAGGAAGGCTACTGGGTGGCATTTACAATTATGAGGTTGATGCAGTATCATCTGCCAAGGTGCCACATTGAGGAACAAAAAGGAGCTGTTTGGGGGTGACAGGATGTCATGGGCGCCATGCCATTCCCCAGTCGTCGTTGTGCAGGACTGCAGGAGCCCTTTGAGAACACAGAACATTCTTTCTGCACAGCGTGTGGTCTCTGCTCTGTCTCCCCTTGGATAAAAGGATAGAAATGCTTTCCATTGATGCTGACATTCAGCCTTGTTTCATGGTTTCCATAGAACCCATTGCTTAACTGGTTTGTGACCAAAATTTAAGAGAGACAAGGCTTAAGGGGCATCTAGACGTGTATCCCCCATGTCTAGGATAATGGAGCTGGCATTATCCTATGAGATCATTGTGCTTTGTACTGAGTAAAGACAGGGCTCTGGGCCTGGAAGCTTTGACTGAGAAGGGGTAGGTGGGGTGGTCTACACCTGCCCCCAGTTGGTTTCCAGAGGTGTAGGGCTGAAAAGGAGAGAGCGCAATACGACAAAGTTCTAGACGCAGCCAGGGGGAATGAGCATCAGTGGAGGGTGCCTGTTTGCAAGCCCTTTGAAGAAAGGGTGTAATGGGTGGAGACTGGGTTTGGGATGCCCGCAGACCTGGTGGAAGCCCCTGTCTGTCACTTAACGGTTGTGCAACCTTACATACGGGACTTCCCTTCTCTGAGCTTCTGTTTTCTCAGCTGTAAACTGGGGATGACAATACCCATCTCACGGGATCAGTATATGTCTTAGGTCGGGTTCCCCACAAGCAGACCCTGAGATGAGAATTTAGATCAAAGTAATGTTGTAGGAAGTTTCTCAAGAAAACCAGCAAAGTAGAGGGAAAAGGGAATCAGAATCAGGCAAAAATGCTGTATCCAGGTTTTTGTGTGGCCTGTGGACCTGCAGTGGCCATCACAACACTAGGAGTTTGTTAGAAACCCAGAATTTTGGGGTCCATCCTAGACCTACTAAATCAGAATCTGCTGAGAATCAGAATCCAACAAGATCCCCTGGGGTTTAGAAAACACTGGTGCAGGACAAGCCTCAGAGATGCAGGCTGGTGGGGAGCGGCATTAATTTCCAGGTAGCTCAGGGTCCGCACCCTGCCTACCTGAGGGCAGCCTTCTGCTGGGGGAGACACAAGTGCTGGCTGTTGGAAACAAAAGCACAGAAGCAGGTGCTCAAAAATGGTGACTCTGGGTCAAGGGCCTGGGCCAGGGAACTGACAACATGTGCTACCATCCGGCACTGAAGGGAGCTGGTCAAAGCCCTCACCTCCCTTTGGACTTCAGTTCCTATTGGTTTCCTGCTCTTTCTTCCCCCTGTCCTAGCTGCCTTCCTTCCCTCCCTTCATTCCTTCAAAGTCAGACAGAGCCCAGCTGAGCACCTCTTGCTCCTCCTGCTGCAGATGACCGGGTCACCTCTCATGGTCTTGCCAAGAAGACCTTTGACCAAAACCTTATTTCCTCATCTGAGTCTCATATCTGTCGACCTGTCCCTTCTCTCTCGGTGCCCCTAGGCATCTGTTCTGCCTGCCTGCCCACCAGCCTGGGGAGGGAAGCCCAGCATAGAGGCCCCAGGAAGAAAGCTGCTGGGGTTTGGCAGGAGGGAGGTTGTGGGTAGATCCCCATTAGTGTATCATTTAGTTTGGGGCCCTGGCACCCTCCTGGCTGCCTCTGCTGATGTCACCCAGCCTGGTCCCAGATGTGACCTGAGCCCAGAGTGAGGGGCATGGAGCACAGATGTCCCTTCAGTGCCACCCAGCAGGGGCACTGATGCCAGCCCCACAACTGTGGGTCACATCACCACCTGCTCCTCCCTCTCTCCTAGCATGCCCAGGCCCCTTGCTGCTCATTCCTACCTCAGTTTCCCTACCTTTCACGCTACTTCCCCCAGAGACTGGAGGCCTGCTGAGGCTCAGCCTGCTGGCCCTGGACCTGAGACCTTCTCCCCGCCCACTCTAGCCTGGATCCTATTCCTCCTGCAGAACTCATCCCCTGGACGTGGTCTGAAACATCCTGCTGCCCGGCCCTCAACCCCACTGCACAGATGCCAGTGATACACTCTTCCTTTTGCATGACCCTGGCTGGGGTTCCACCCCAGAGGGAACTAAACTAACTGTTCAGTGGTTTCTCCTGCCTTGGTGCCATCTGGACATGGCTTCCTCTGCCTTACAGGTCATGGAAGCCTATGAAACTCCAAAGTAACTGGCAAGGCCAGCTTTACGGGCATGGGACTGACCTGCACTTGGTTTAATATCCCACTATCACCACCTTATGATTCTTGATCATTTTTAAACATGAATTTCCTCCCTCCAGGCCCTTCCAACTTTCCTTCTTCCATCTACCTCTCCCACTCCTTCCCGCCCCTTCATGCCCTGATCTAACTAAGGGCCCAATAGATAGTGACCTCTTTTTAGCTAGGAGAGTGAAGGTGTCATGAATCAAGAATGGCCCAGGTTGGGGCTGGGCACAGTGGTTCACACCTGTAAACCCAGCACTTTGGAAGGCCAAGGCAGGTGGATCATCTGAGGTCAGGAGTTCGAGACCTCCCTGGTCAACATGGTGAACCCCCATTGCTACTAAAAATGCAAAAATTAGCCAGGCGTGGTAGTGGGCACCTGTAATGCCAGCTACTTGGGAGGCTCAGGTGGCAGAATTGCTTGAAACCAGGAGGCAGAGGCTGTGGTGAGTCAAGATCGCACCACTGCACTCCAGCCTGGCAACAGAACGAGACTTCTGTCTCAAAAAAAGAATAACCCAAGTTGGGCAGAGGAATTCACTCTGATGCCTTTAAGCTCTATCTAGAATCCTGTTTGTCAGAACAAATTATGGGGCTGTGAGTCTGTATTTTCACCCCATATTTTTTCCTTTTTAATACCCCCATTCAGACAGTAAGCCCAGGCTTCTAATTCTAACGTCAAAGAGTAGGGTCTGAGAGAGTTAAAAAGCGGTCCTCAGACCGGGTGTGGTGGCAGCACCTGTAATCCCAGCTGCTCAGAGGCTGAGGCAGGAGAATCACTTGAACCTGGGAGGTGGAGCTTGCAGTGAGCCGAGATTGCACCACTCATTCCAGCTGGGTAGCACAGCAAGACTCCAAAGGATTTGGGAGTGGAGGCAGGGAGTCCTACATTCTGCCCCCAGGCTGGCCAGGCCCCTGTGCCTGGGATTTATGTGCTCTATACCTATGCCTGATGTATTAATATGTTTTCATACTGCTATAAAGAACTCCCTGAGACTGGGTAACTTATAAAGAAAAGAGGTTTAATTGACTCACAGTTCGGCATGGCTGAGGAGGCCTCAAGAAACTCACAATCAACGGTGGAAGATGAAGGGGAAGCAAGACACCCTCCTCACAAAGAGACAGGAAAGAGAAGTGCTGCTTGAAGGGGAAAGAGCCCCTTATAAAACCATCAGATCTCGTGAGAACTCATTCACTGTCTCGAGAACAGCATGAGGGAAACTGCTGCCATGATTCAATTACCTCCACCTGGTCTCTCCCTTGACACATGAGAATTATGGGGATTACAAATCAAGATGAGGTTTGGGTGAGGATGCAAAGCCTCGCCCACCTGGGCAATCAGGTTAAGATGCAGGGACTCTGTCACCACCAAGAAAGGAAGTCGTGAGCAACCTGAGGTTCTCAGCCATGTTCACAGCTGCACTATTGCAGCTAGAGACAGAGTTCCCAGCCCTGGCTATTGAGAATCACCTGGGAGCTTTCAGTTACCTGATTCCTTTGGTGTATGAGGAGGTCTAGGCATGGAGATGTCTTAAAAGCTCCACGAATGGCTCTTAGGTGCAGTCAAATTTGAGCAGCACTGACCCAGGTGTAGTGTTGGAGGCAGAATGAGCATCCTGGCACTTGGCTCTCCACCAGCACAACTGGGCCCAACTAGCCAGGCACTGAAGCTGGGTCCCGCCCACTATGCACCAAGAGGCAAGCTCACCCAAGGTCAGCAGCCCAGGGCCCTGGGTGTTCTCCAGCCAGCTCCGCTGTTCTGCTCTCTGGCTCTGTTGGGATCCTGAGTCTTAGCCTGCCCTGCCCCTAGCTCTGCTCTCTTGATCCCCTACTCCATTCACTTCCTTCTAAAATAGCTACAGTGAGCAGAAGGAAACTGTTCATTATATTGACACAAGACAGGATGATCTCGTATAAAAATCAACTCAAACAGGAGTGTTCAAAGGCCAGATCCCACCACCCCAACCTCATCCCAACTGTTATCCCCACCTGGAAGTTAGTTCACAGGGTATTTGAGGGTTTCAGATATCTACATAATCATGGATTGTGGATGGAAGAGCCCAGAGGGTGGAGCAGAAGTTCTGAATTCAAGTCCTGGCTCTGTCACTTCCAGGCTGGCTCTGTCAGTCACTTCCCAGCTGTCCACATAGACCCAGATCACGGGTAAGAAGATGCTGTGAAGACGCTGCTGCTTCTGTCTGCGCACCATTCATTCCTCGCTGCACTCACCCACCCCACATGTGGATTTGACGGGGCTACAGGTCAAGGACTCCGCTCTCCCAGATAGGAGGTAGACACCTGGCCCAAATGAGGCCAATCAGACTCACCATCCCAGGAATTTCTATCTTGAACAGTACAACCCAATAATTTCAAACAAAGAAACAAACCGTTTAGCCCCTTTATCCCAATGGAGACAGCCTGAGGTCTGCTGGCTAAGTTCCCAGAGGTGCTATGACTTTGCCCTTTCAGGGAAATTGCTTTCTTTTTTTTCTTTTTCTTTTTTTTGTGAGTTCTCTCACCTATCTCCTCCCAACAAATTCTTTTTCAGTTTAAGTTAACTAGAGTCAGAATCTGCCGCTTACAGCTAAGGAATCCTAACTAACATAACATGTCTTAGCATCCTCACTTCGCAGATGAAAGAACTGAGGCCCAGAAGAGGTCAGGCCTCTGTAAGGTTCTATATCCACTTAGTGATAGAGTCAGAGCTTTAATGAGATCGCCTAACCCACACCTGTGCATCAGACTTGTCTCAACAACAGACATTGGCAAGAAAGTGCTGGAGAAATCATTTCTCTGCAAAGAAATAAATGCAAGAAGGCACCCAAACTGAAAGCACCAATACCGTTCTCTTGGGGTCAACACAGAGCCCCAACCACCCTAACCAGGCAGTACAAAGACACCAACAGAAGGAAGGAAAAAAACCCTTAAACCTCTGTGCTGAGGACTGAACTTTCAGACAACCTGACACATAACCCAGAGAGAGGGAACCACAAACGTGGAGATGTTCCCTTTTTCTAATTTTTAAGGAATATTTGTGACAATTGTTTATAGTGTTCAAGGTTAACAGCCTCTCCATTCACAATAATGAAAGTTTCATTTATCTACATATTAGTGTCCTGAAGCTAGCTTAATTTGCATAATCATAAATTGCATTTCAACCGTCCTCAGCAGCTAGTTCCTCATTTGATGAAAACGTAAACGGTAATTTTATTTAGGTTCAATTGCATAAATACTGCATTTATGCAGCATCAGGAAATAGCATTTTAATCTAACCAGCAAGTTGGGCTCATTACAACAAAATTAGAATATTGGTTAAAACATCAAGTCGGTTCCCTGAATGTCTTTGAAGGCCCTGGTCATTGTTGTGTTATTACCCAGTTGGTTTAAATTGTATTTGCTCAAAACTGGAAAAGGCTAAGTCCTCAGGATGAAAATGTTCATTAGACTCCAGGTGGCCTGGAAGGTGCAGGTAGCCAGTGGGCCCCAAGATTCCGAGAGAGCACCCGGAAGGGTAGGTCCCAAGTGGACTGAGACCTGGGAAGGAAACTATTCACTATTTTTGTTTTGGTGGGTGTTTCTGTTTTTGAGACAGGGTCTGGCTCTGTTGCCCAGGCTGGAGCACAGTGGTGCAATTTCAGCTCACTGCAACCTCCACCTCTGGGGCTCAAGCTACTCTCCCACCTCAGTTTCCCAAGTAGCTGGGACTGCAGGTACACACACCACACCCAGCTAATTTTTGTATTAACACTTTTGGTAGAGGTGGGGTTTTGCCACGTTGCTGAGACTGATCTCAAACTCCTAGGCTCAAGTGATCCTCCCACCTCAGCCTCCCAAAGTGCTGGGATCACAGACATGAGCACCTCCCCCAGCCAATTTTGACACAAGACAAGATGCTCCAGTATAAAAGTCAATTCAGACAGGTGTGAATACAGGCCTGACCTCACCACCCCATCCCCTCCCCGATTCCTGTCCCCACCTGGAAGTTAATTCACTGGGTCTTTGTGGGTTTGAGATCTCCTGTGGATCACCAGTTTGTTCCACAATGCCAGGATCTTGTTGCAGTGAAGAACCCCAGATATAAATAAAACGTTGCCCTGTGTTCACAGGCAGGAAATAAGATGCACAAACTGCTTTGAGACAAGGAAGAGGGAGCGGAAAGACCCTTCCTCTACAAAGGCTCTGGGAGGTGAGACAGCCTCGCCTGGCAGAGGGGGACACTGAGGCTCAGAAGGGTGAAGCCACGTGCTCAAGTTCTCTGGCTAATGCAGAGGCCAAGATGCAAGTCAGCAGAGACCAGAAGACATTCTTAAATGCTCACTGGGAATGTTGTACTCAGGTTCACAGGGAGGCAAAGGGGAAGGCAGGGTGCAAAGCAGCAGTGGGATTCCCTGCGACATCACCCTTGGCCACAGCTGCTGCAGGAAGCACCAGCCCACACACCAGTACCTGCAGCTCCCACCACAGCTGAGGGCTTCTGCACTGTTCTCCAAAAGACACGTGAAAGGTAAAGTGAGAACGGCACATCTCACCAGCAATACCTGCAGACCCAGCCTCATTCACACCATCTCTGGGCTTCATGGACACGTGACACATTTCTTGCTAATCAAAGCTCTGTCTGATGCCACATTCTGCACAATGGAGGTCACAGCTGTCTGACCTGTAACTGGGAGCAGACAGAGACTGTGCTACAAAGAAAATGGGCAGATTGGGTTGTTAAGTACAAGGAATTAGGTGTTTTCAGCTATTCCCAGCATTCGTTCACAGAAAGTAGAAGCAATAGCTAAGACAAGAAATTTGTCCCAGCAGAGAGCAGGCCAGGGTGGGAAGAGGCGATGCATTTATTTCCAGTGACTTCTGGCAGGGAGTCAAGCTCTTTAGAAGAGAATTCTCAGACACTACAGTTCTCTGTAGACCAGAGAGGGGACAGAGGGCCAGTGAATGCACCACAACCAATTTACAAGATGGAGTGATCCCACAATGGCCCGCACAGCTTCGCAGCTCCTCCACACATGTGTCACATGGGCGTGATACTTTTCATCTTTCACAGTACTTTTGTGACATGTAGCACGCCCAGAACAAATGTGCCTTGTTACGACAGTGCTCCGAAAGGCAGCCTTTGTCAAACCTGGATCTCTCCGGGATCCTGTTAAACCTGCCGAGGCCAAACCCCACCCCAGCCCCTCTGAGTCTACTCTTAGTTAACAAGCATCCCAGGCAACTCTGGGGGACCCTGATGAGAACACAGCTCTTTATCTCTTATGGCCTTCCCAGGATCCAGGACTCTGGACCCCAACCACGTTCCTAGTCTGCTTCATTGAGGAATGCATCTGTAATCCCTCCCAAGGGTGGTTTAAACTCCCGACTTTAAGATAACAGCACAAACATTTGACCGAGGCCACGTTCTATGAGAACACTTTGCTATAATTTACTCTCTAAAACTTATAGGCAAATATTTGTTGAAGGAGTGATCCAGGGAACTCCGTGATTTCTGATCCCCAGCTTTTCGATTCTAAGGACTGGCCATGACCTTACCCAGGATAGCTGGGGAGATTGCCCTCCAAGATGCCCTGCCTGCACATCCCTTTGTGCGCTGCATTGTTCTGGAGACAAATCCTGCACTGGGATGTCTGTTTCTTGTTCCTGGACTCCTGGATCCTGAGAATTTGCACATCTATTGCTTAAGCCAGGCTTCAGGGACCTCCTAGTCACTGTCAGGTGGCTTTGGGCCAAGCCACTTTTCTCTGCATGTTAATATATGTTCTCCCTGATACAGCCAATGTCCTCCTGGGTACCATGGCCAGGGCTGTGCTATCTTAACTCTGGAGCCCAAACTGAAGCACGTGGAGGCTGTGATACCTCCTGTGTGACACTGTTCAACATGCCCCACTAGCAATAATTCAGGGCTGATGTTAAGGTAGTGAGTTTCCTGTCACTGGAGAGATCCAAGCAGAAGTTGATCTACCGTATATCAGGAATGGCAGCAGTCTGTCACTAACAGCCATCAGCTAAGGCACTGGACCTCTGGACCATTGATGTCCTTCCAACTCCAGGTGTGTTTGATGCTGTGAATTTACTTTCTTTTTTTTTTTAAGACAGAATCTCCCTCTGTTGCCCAGGTTGGAGTGCAGTGGCACGATCTCAA
The DNA here is from genome assembly GCF_049354715.1 of Callithrix jacchus. Lineage (NCBI taxonomy): Eukaryota > Metazoa > Chordata > Mammalia > Primates > Cebidae > Callithrix > Callithrix jacchus. The sequence continues at coordinate 23,762,176 of NC_133521.1, forward strand.
CTCACTCCGCCTCCCAGAGATTCAGATGGGAGTCCACTCCTAGGCTGCTGGGCATTTATTCTGAGTGATTCTCCCACCTTAGCCTCCTGAGTAGCCGGCATTACAGGCGTTTGCTGCCACACCCAACTAAAATTGTGTATTTTTTGTGGAGATGGGGTTTCATCATGTTGGCCAGGCTGGTCCTGAACTCCTGACCTCAGGTGATCTGCCTGCCTCAGCCTCCCAAAGTGCTGGGATTATAGGCATAAGCCATTGTGCCCAGCCTGATTCTGTGAATTTCAAATATGGCTTCCACCACTGCGTCATTAAAAACATCCAAATTCTGCCCACACAGCTCTCTAACAATCAGACTGGTTTTGCACAAAGTTGTAAAATACAATTTAAGTATCTCCTAAGTGTCAGAATCATGAGAAAGAAAAACAAATTAATCAACAAAGAATCCTGCTTCAACAGTTTTCAAGCCGGCTTGTGTCACCAAACCACAGGTGAAATGCTAATAAAATCCAGCTTACATCAACAGCATAATAATTTAAAGATGGCCTATTTTTCTGAAGAAACACATATATAATATATTTCCAGACATGGCCTTTTTAATGAGTATAAACTTTTTTAAAAGAAAATTATTAGAAGATAGCAAAAGTCTGCTGGAGAATAAAACGTGGCAGAGTAACTGCTGAATGGCAGAGAAAATTATCCAGGAGGCCCATCAGCAGGGGCAAAAGCTGTCTTCTTCAGGTAATCTAGCAGGACGAATGCAGCAGGAGGGATCCTCAGAGAAGAGGCAACTAGCAAGACAACAGTAATGAAGTCATTTCCCCTTTCTAGCCTAATTTGAAGAGACGAGGCCGTAGGACCCTGCACCAGCTTTGCATACTGAGTGTGAACTGCAGCAGGAGAATCAACGTGTGGGCTGAACCCATCATAATCAGAATAAACGCCCAGCAACCTAGGAGCTGACTCCCACCTAGCCTTGAGCCTCAGCATTGCCCTGGACCATGTGACTTGCCTTTCTCAAGCCCAACGCCTCTTTCTACACTTCCATGCTTTTGCACATCTTCTCTCTGCTCCTTCTCTCCTTATCTACCTCAACCTTGTTTCAAACCCAGATTCAAAAACTACCTCCTCCAGGCTGTCTTCCCTGATCTGCTCTGTAATGTTGAATACGCCTTGCTGTGGGCCTACAAGCCTTCAAACCCTGTATTCTGACCATCATTACCTACCATATTGGCACATTTCTCACTCTACAGTATATTTCCTGCTTCCTAGACAGACTCTCCTACTAGACTGGAAGCTCTGAGGGCAGGGGCCATGTTGTAGACATTGTTGTCACCCTGGTGTAGAGCACAGAATTCAGTAGCCACTTGATGCCAATAAAGGCTTATGGAAGAAAGGTAGAGCCGAGGTGGAAGGCATCACCTTAGAAAGCCATTGACCCAAATGTTTGAGCCACAAAATCTCCTTGAAAGGTCTTTACTAAGATAGACATGTAAAAGGATATAACCAAACCAGTGATTGTCTAAAAATTCCAGAGATTTGGATATTGTGCTCATGACCTGAAAGGCATAGTCCCCTCCGATGGTATCTGGGGTTAAGCCTTGAAGTCAGGAAAGATCAGACTCACGGCCCAGCTGGCCACCTTGCTGGGTAGTCTTGGGCAAGTTATATAACGTCTCTGAGCCTATTCTCTCAACAAACATGCAGAGATAACTGCCCTGTAGGGTGGTTGAAAGGTTGTAGTGAAATAAAGTCAAGTGGAAGTGCCAGACACCACAATTCTCAGTAGGTGTCATGCTCTTCCTCCACTACAGTCTGAATGCTTTTGTGTCCCCCAAACTTCATAGGTTGAAAACTAGTCATCATTGTGATGGTAGTGGGAGGTGGGGTTGTTTGAAGTTGATTAGGTCAAAGGCCAAGTCCTCATGAATGGGACTGGTGCCCATGTAAGAGAAGCCCCAGGCCAGGCATGGTGGCTCAAGTCTGTAATCCCAGCACTTTGGGAGGCCAAGGCGGGTGAATCGCCTGAGGTCAGGAATTCAAGATCAGCCTGGCCAACACAGTGAAACCCCGTCTCTACTCAAAATACAAAAATTAAGCCAGGCATGGTGGCAGCTGCCTATAATTCCAACTACTCAGGAGGCAAAGGCAGGAGAATCACTTGAACCTGGGAAGTGGAGGTTACAGTGAGCTGAGATCTTACCACTGTACTCCAGCCTGGGCAACAGAGTCCAAAAAAAAAAAAAATGCCCCAAAGAGCTGCCTTCCCCTTTTAGCATGTAAGGACACAGCAAGCAGACACCATCTATGAGCCAGTAAGAAATAAATTTCTAGCTACCTCGCTTATGGTATGTTGTTATAACAGTCAGAACAGACTAAGACACCCTTCTTGTAGAAGTACCTGCTGGGAGATTTTAGACCACATGACACCTTGATCTTTCCACCTGTGAAATAGGCAGGCATGCTCTCAACTTAGGAATAAGCTTATGTAGGAAGACAATTAATATTTATAACAAACTCCATTTATTCAAACTGTTGTATAAGTGTGAAATAGTCACCCCATTCTTCCTATACAATGTAGGAATTGCCATCTGTCATTTCTAAGAGGATTAAGGGATTGTCATCCATTAAAGACATGCTATTAGCAGAGCAAATGGTGGCCCGTGGAAGAGGCATGTCTCCCCAGTGAGGGGAGATGAGTCTGGACTCTGCTCCCTATGGCTCAGCGGTCCTCCTAGCTTTGTGCATTCCACCCAAGATGTGCTGGTAGAGGGTCTCATATAATCCCTACTGCAACATTTTGAGGCTGGTAGTATAATCCATATTTTGCTGATGAGAAAACCAAGGCTCAGAAAGGCTTTCCGAGTTCAAATCCAGTGCCCTCTGCTCATCCTTGCCCACGATGCTGCAGGAGAAATGGTTGGTTGTATTGCAGAGAAGATGGAGCCAGGCGACTGCTAAGGTGTCTTCCAGGTGTGATGCTCTCCAGGGCTACAAGAAGAATAGCTGGGGCTGAGAATTACTGGAGCAGGCATCCCTCTTCACAAAGAGGAGGTATCTGAAGTGGAAATTGTGGCTGTTGGAAACATAATAGCACTCAAAATCAGCTTCATGACATACCCCCTATAGATCTCTGCCATGATCTAAAAGTGTCAATGTTTTTGTCCATAAAAGGGAAAAAAACTCAACTATGATCATGTCCTTGGGAGACAATTCTCAAGGGTCTTTCAGGGTTAGAGCTGGGTAGCCACGCATCCCAAACTGCCTAGGACAGTACAAGTTATGCAAACTGCCCCAAAATAATGGTTAATCATGCCCCAACATTTCAAAAGTATCCTGATGTATGTGGTCATCCCATAATAAAAATATGGGGACACTTTAGAATCACCCGGGAGCTTTGTAAGCATCTTGATTAAATCAGAACTCATGGGAGTGAGATCCAGGCATTGGTGGCAGGGATTTTTTTTAAGCATGGTTTTAATGAGCAAGCAAGGTTGAAGTCTGCTGTCCTCAATAGAAGATATGAGCCTCCTTGATGAGCAAAGGGGCATCAGGTCCCTAGATAGCAGTTCACTTGGGTGGTAGGGTGGGGACCCCAGCTAGTCCTGCAGGGGACTTGGGGCAACAGAGGAAGAAGCAAGAGGTTGGTCTGGCAGACGCCATCCGGGGCCCCACCATGCTCACTCGTTCTTCTTCTGCTTATGTTCACTTACCTCCATGCTTCAGGAAGGGGCTGGAGGCCGCTGACAGCTCACACCGGGTGCCAGCTTGGCAGTGAGCAGGTAATTAGTGCTCATCGTGCTCCCAGAGAAAGGCAGTGAAGGAAGTCACCTGTTTCACCTTGAAGCAAAGGAGAACCCAGAGAAACAGATTTTTCCACACATTTTGGAGAGGTTCTGCCATAGAATTCCATTGAGGCATGTGGAGTCAGGCCACTGGCACAGATCAGCCCCGGAGCCCAGGACAAAATCGTGTCCTGTGCAGGGTTTCTTGAACAGATTGTCTCCAAATGTTGCATCTCTCCTAATTAATGCTTCGAGGTAAGTCTCTGGCCTCTCGTTGCACACCAGGGAGTTTCTTGGGAAGAGAAGGGCCTGCCATCTCCTTGTCCCAACTACAAAGAGAACAGACTGTCCCCAGGGAGCTCTCTTGGGTTTTGAATCACTTTTGCAGCTCTGGCATTTATGCTTCTGACCAAAAGCATTTGCAAGAGGAGAAAATGAAGGTGGAGGTTTGAGAAAGGTTGTTCTTCCTGAGAGGGGCAGCAAACATCACACTAGCTAGACCTGAGAGTGTTGAAAGCTCCCAGATACGTTCTAACTACTTCCTACTTTATGCCTGTCAGTATCTTTCAAGCTATGCTCCTGAAAACCTCTTCCATGAGGTATTAGGAAAAGTTATTCTGTAAAATACTATTTAAGAAACTTCAATATACATGGAAAAACATTGCCATTTGTGGACTTAACAATCACAGTTTTGACTTATGAGTAAGAAAGATACTGGCAGGATATTGGCAAAGATATTGGCAAGATATTGCTAAATACCCCCCAAGAGAGTTATAACAATTTACACTACCACCAATGTCGTACTCATACACACCTCTCACTATCGTGGCATTTTCTAACTTTTTTTCTTTGCCACCCAGAAAAAATGAAAAAGATAATTTCCATGTTCTGCAGGGGGGTTCTGGTTTTTTCTGTTGTAGTTGTTGTTGTTGTTGTGTTTTGAGAAGGAGTCTGGTACAATCTCGGCTCACTGCAACCTCCACCTCCCGGATTCAAGCAATTCTCCTGTCTCAGCCTCCAGAGTAGTTGAGATTACAGGCACCTGTCACCATGCCTGGTTAATTTTTGTATTTTTAGTAAAGACAGGGTTTCACCATGTTGGCGAGGCTGGTCTCGAGCTCCTGACCTCAAGTGATCTGCCTGCCTTGGCCTCCTCGAGTGCTAGGATTATAGGTCTGAGCCATTGCACCCAACCTATCTCCTTGTTTTTTTTATTTATGTTTCTTACTAATGAGACTAGGTAAATTTTCATATGCTTAAGAAGCAGTTTTATTTCCTTTTCTGTGGACTTTTTGTATTCTTTGTCCACTTTTCTTATTGGTTTGTAGGAACTCTATATATTAGAGAAACCATCCCTTCCTCTGTGACATAACCTGCAAACATCTTTCCAATTTGATGTTTGGTTTTTTTATTTCATTTATGATGCAATTTGTCAACTCCATTTTAATGTTATTGAATTTTTTAATATTTTATTTTGTTGTTTCTGACTTTTAAATCATATTTTAGAAAGCCTTGTAAGGAAAAGATCAATCTTTTCTTTCTTTCTTTCTTTTTTTTTCTGAGACAGAGTCTTGCTCTGTCACCAAGGCTGGAGTGCAGTGGTGAGATCTTGGCTCACTGCAACCTCCACCTCCGGGGTTCAAGCGATTCTCTTGCCTCAGCTTCCTGAGTAGCTGGGACTACAGGCACGTGCCTTCATGTCCAGCTAATTTTGGTATTTTTAGTAGAGATGGAGTTTCACCATGTTGGCCAGGATGGCCTCTATCTGTTGACCTCATGATCCATATGCCTCAGCCTCCCAAAGTGCTGGAATTACAGGAGTGAGCCACCTCACCCAATCCACTATTTCTTTAGGATGATATTTTAAGGGGACTGAGCCAGGCCAGAAACCATTCAGTAGGAAAATATTCAAAGACAACCACCACTTAACTGTCTGTCTTTCTGCATGTGAAAATCATGGTATGCAAAGAGAAAGATGAGAAAACAGGTCATCTATTTTCAAGGAGAGTACACAATAGAGCTTCCCACCTGAGGAACTATTTTCCATAAGATGTCTGTATTAGTCCATTCTTACACTGCTATTAAGAAATACCTAAGACTGGGTAATTTATAAAGGCAAGAGGTTTTAATTAGCTCACGGTTCCACCGGCTACACAGGAAGCATGACTGGGGAGTCCTCAGGAAACTTACAGTCATGGTGGAAGGCGAAGGGGAAACAGGCACATCTTCACATGGCTAGAGCAGGAGGAAGACAGAAAGTGCAGAGATGCTACACACGTTTAAATAGCGTGACATCATGATAACTCGCTCACTATCATGAGAACAGCACCAAAGGGAAAATTCACCCCATGATCCATTCACCTCCACCAGGTTCCACCTCCAACACTGGGGATTACAATTTGACATGTGATTTGGGTGAGGACACAGACCCAAACCATATAAATGTCATAATCTAGAAGTCCAGCTCCTGTGTAATCAAATCCCTCTGCTTCTTGAGGTTCTGTTTATTTCTGAGCCATTCCAAGAATTCTTCTAAGATTACGGGGATCTCTTCCCAATAATCCAGCAACTTCCATGTCACTTGGAATCTCCCAGCAAACTTCAATCTGGTAATAGTTGCATGAAACAAATGAGGCTGGCTGGGTCAAAATATAGCATGTCAAGTTTCTCTAGGGAATTCGATGGGATTTCTTTCATGGACATTTAGATTTTTTCAGTTCTAGGTATTTCATGCTCTCCTATGCATACCAAATCCTGCCTCACTAATTCCTGCCACGTTGGCCCTATCCCTACAACAGGGCTTTCGCCTCTGTTTTCTATTCGGTCTCCATATGTAGCTCTAGACTTGGATGCCTGCTCTGAACCCCGGCATGGCAGTACAAAGCAGGTTCACAGTATACTGGTTACCACTTCAGCTCACTGCATCTTAGGCTGCATTTTCACTACTGTCCTGAGTCAGATGAGACAGAATACTCATACACACAAGTTATATGATGCAGGTCTATTAATTACAAATACACAAAAAGCCAAAGATTCATGACGAGTCAGTTCCCCAAGGCTCAGGAGAGCTTCCCAGGGCAGATGGAGTCTTATCTGGGCATGCCCCACTTGCACTGTAGCTGAGGGACCCCAGAAAGAAGCCCTCCCTGGGTGTAACCCACCGCTGGGAGATCTATGAGTCACCAGGCTAAAGCACTGAAGGACATCTGAGGGGCAGATACAGAGCCGAGGCTGTTCCAGACAACTCCTCCTTATCAGAAGACACTGCATCTACAGTTATTCTTGACAGATGCAAGTGAGAATGGCAGAAAACCTAGTCAGTCCATGGCCACCCAGAAACAGTCCTGCAAGCATCTGGTAACCTGGTATCATTCCTGCTCCTGTCCACACCTCCCTAAAAACCCTGCCTTGTGCCCTGAGCCAGTCCAGACTCTAGGTCAGAGAAAAGCGATCCTAGAGATGCATTAAAAGAAAGCCATATTCAGGAACAAGTTTCTGCCCAATTGACTCGGTCTACAAGGGAGGGGACTCAGAATTTGTCAAAAGCAAATGGGTATGGATTAGGGTGAGACAGGGTTAAGTACAGGTCTTCCCTTGACCAGCTGTGTGGTCTTAGGAAAGCCATTTGGCCTCTCTGGACTCAGTTTCTGTAACTGTAAAATAGGGTTGAGAACAGCACTGACTTCCTAGTATTGTGATAAAGATGGAAAGGCATGCAAGTGCAAGCACTGGGTCCCGTGCTCAACACACAGTAAACGCCAGAGTCCACAGGTGCGGGACCAAAGCATGGGGCTGTATGGTCCTATTGCACATCCGTGTGGGCACACTGTTGCAGAAGCAGAAGGAACAGGACAGGCATGAGTCTGGCGGTGATGATTGAACCCAGCACCTCCCCTGAGCATCAGACTGGAGACTCACAGGAACAGAAGCCTGACTTTACCTACATCACCAGCCTTCTAGGTCCCCAAAGCCTTGGGCTCCACCCTGGAACCCCAGCACAGTGACTGGGCATCCTGAAGCTTTCATACGTCCTGCAAACAGAGCTAGTCCCATTTTTCAGTCTTCCTCACCTGGTCTCCAGGGCACTTCCTTGATTTTCTGTCCCCTCCCCTCAAAACACCCTAGCCATTCCTGAAGTTTGCATAGATGAAAGAAACACCTCCCCAAGTCAATTCTGAGTTTAAGATCACATCATTCCTAAATCAGAGTACTTATAGCCTGAGAAATCATTTATTTGTGCAGGAGGAAGTCAGAGCTCAGAGGATGAATGACTTGCCCAAGGTCAACCACAGGTTGGCTGTCAAGACAAAACCACAGTTCACCCCCTGCCCAGTACTCACTACCAATCTGCTGTGGCTCCCAGACCAACTGTCTCCCACTTCTTTGGGAGAGTCTCCTGGTAAGAACTCTGCTTTTTCACTCTATCAGGGATGAAAATAGAACAGACTGACTTTGTAATGTCATCAAATATTAAGCTTGATTTTCCCAGCTACTGACATCCAAATTGCCAGCAAGCTTGAAAGCCCCAATGGAGCCCGTTGGCTGTGTTAAAAGAATCAGGGGCTTGCCGCTGGGGAAGGGAAGCAGCCCCCTCTCAATGGCAGGAGGAGATGGGCTGGAGGAAGGGGGGCCTGCAAAGCTCAGTGACCACTAGGGAGCCAGGGACAGGGCAACAGTGGATAAAGACAGATGGGGGTAAGGGTCTTCCATTAAAATTTTAAAGCACAGGCACTCCATGACCAGGCATACTTGAAATGCCATCCCTGGGAGATGGAAGCCAAGAGGCTGTTAAGGTTATTGTGTGAAGTTGCCAAAAATAAAAGAAATAATGCATCACTTGTCCTTTGGAAGTTTTTTGAAAGGAAAGTTATCCACGACAGGGAACACATTATACAAATGGGGGCAGGGAAATCCGAATTTTCTCAGCAGCTTTTCTGAGAGTAACACCAAAGGCTCATCATATTTGAGAGGTAGAGTTAGAAAAATCTTTAGAGGTAGAAACATGGGTGCCAGAATTAGAAAATTCTGGATTTGGTCTCTGGCTTCATAACTTTTTTCATTGGGTAGGTCCATTAACCTCTCTGAACCTTGGTTGCCCCACTTGTAAAATGAGGCTAATAACACCACCCTCAAAGGGCTGTTTTGAGGATCAAATGGTGTGCATGACCAGGCACTCCATTTTGATTATTGGCTCATGCCTATAATCCCAGCACTTTGGGAGGCCAAGGCAGGAGGATCAGTTGAGGCCACGAGTTCAAGGCCAGCCTGGGTAACATAGGGAGACTCCATCTCTATAGAAAAAAAAAAATAGCTGGGCATGGTGGTACATGCCCGTGGTCCCAGCTATTCAGGAGGCTGAGGTGAGAGGGTCACTTGAGCCCAGGAGTTTAAGGCTACAGTAAGCTAAGACGGTGCCACTGCACTCCAGTCTGGGCATCAAGGGCAAGGGCAAAATCCTGTCTCAAATAAATAAATGGGGTACATTGTAAAGAACTTTGATGGAAACTTATACCAAGTAGAGTCTTAGAAAAATAGAGGTATGGTCTATTTTAGAGTTTAAAATGAACTTTATGGTTTAAATAATGACTTAATTTTTCATATGGGAAAACTGAGTCCCACATGAAAAAGTGACTTCCCCATGGCCACCAACAGCAGAATTGAATTCAAGTCTTTTGATTCTCTGGAAATGGGCTTTCTCATATCAAGGAACACTTCCTCCCCAACATCTCCTCCCTTCTTTTCCCCAAAGCTCAGCAGCTCTTAGATATCCAGTATGAGGTATGGGAGTGTAGGAGAGAAAACAGACTATGTGTTACTGTTTATGATGCTGAGCCTTTCAAGGCAAGGCTGATATCTAACCCTACAAAGTAGATGATCCCTATGCAACTTTCCTAAGAAATCTGAGTCCTGTGAGAGTTAGCATAGCAGGGAGAGAGAAAGAAGTGCAGAAAGACTCTTAGAACCAATCACAGCAATGGCCAGGTACAGTGGCTCACACCTATAATCCCAGCACTTTGGGAGGCCAAGGTGGGCAGATCACTTGAGGTCACAAGTTCGAGACCAGCCTAGCCAAATGATGAAACCCTATCTACTAAAAATACAAAAAATTAGCCAGACATGGTACCACATGCCTATAATTCCAGCTACTCAGGAGGCTGAGACAGGAGAATTGCTTGAACTCAGGAGGCAGAGGTTGCAGTGAGCAGAGGTCGTGTCACTACACTCCAGGCTGGGTGACGGAACAAGACATCATCCCCCCACCCCAAAAAAAAGAAGCAAGACTCCATCTCAAAAAAAAAAAAATGAATCAATCACAGCAAGAAAAAGGAGCTTTTCTCTGACGCAGTTTTCAAACAATTGCAGAAGGAGAGAAGTCATGAACAGCTATGGCTGAATGTGTGGAACCAATGAGGGAGAAGATGAATGCTGTGATGCAAAGTTGTAGAAGAGTCCATGTGAACATACACCACGCATGTGCAACAGGGAACAGGGACCGTAGCAGGACTACAGACCACAGGATGATGGAGGCATCACTTAAATTAAAGTAAAGTGCTCAGGCTTTTGTTTCTTCCTATCGTCTGTCTTGTTGGGAGTTTTCTGATCTTTGCATTGTCAAGTGCAAGTATAATTTAAGTAGCTGTTTTCATGCCCTTTTGTGTAGATCTGGGTTGTTACAAACCATTAAAATATTTTCTCCTCTAAGAAGTTGGAGGATGGAGTGAAACTATGTGCCCCTCACACCAACCTGCAGGTAATGCTGATTTTACTACAACCACAGGCTCTGATCCCACCTGTGTGAGGCACTTACTAGGGAGCATTCAGGGAAGATGCTTGGCCTCAGGCACATGCGTTCTAGCTGGAAGGCAGAGGTGAGATTGTGTACAAGTAAGAAATAAAGAGATGGTACTTAGAAAATCATGGAATGAAGGGAAAGGGAAAGAACCTGGACATAGATACATTCAGTTCTCCAGTATGTTAAATGGAGATACTGAGTGGACCAGAGAAATGACTTGGCCAAGGTCACACAGCCAGTTCATGGTGCGTTGAGGACTAGAACCTGTCCTTTTGACCAGCACCCTGTGTGCTTGTGCTACTCTCTGCTTCTTCTTGTTGGTGACAGGAAGGGACTGAGAACGTTTCATCCATCTTCTTGTGCAGACAAGACCCTCCTCCTGAGCCCAGACAGACCCCTCAGTCAGAAAGAACCAGATCATGCCTGTAATCCCAACACTTTGGTAGGCCAAAACAGGCAGCTCACTTAAGGCCAGGAGTTTGAGACCAGCCTGGGCAACACGCTAAAACCGCATCTCTACTAAAAATACAAAAATTAGCTGGGCATGGTGGCCTCCCACCGGTAGTCACAGCTGCTCTGGAGGCTGAGGTGAGAGGATGGCCTGAGCCTGGGGAGGAGGTTGAGGCTGCAGTGAGCCATGAACACTGCATTCCAGCCTGAGTGACAGAGAGACCTTGTCTCAAAAAAAAAAAAAAAGAACCAGAAGCTGCAACTGGGTTGCTCTTCGATCTTACCTTTCACTGTGTGCAAAACCCTGCACTATTCATTCTACCTCTCCTGAGCTCTGTTACTTCAACTGAACACCTAGGAGTTCGCTGCTTGGCCACAGTATGGACAGAATAATAAGAGTTGCCATCTGCAGAGTGTGGGTCGCCAGGCTGTCCAGTCCAAAGCACGCTATCCATGCTGGACTCACCTTTACTGTGTGTTGGACGTTGAACTCAATGCTTGCATTAAATACGTACATGGCTTTCCATCCTTACTAGACACAATACTATAAAGATTGTGCTACTCTTACCCTTATTCTAAAGTTAAAGAAACCGAGGCCCATAGAACCCAAATAGACTCCCTAAGACCTGCAACTGGTGAACGGCAGACCCATACTTAACCCTGCCTCACCCTACCCTACCATACCCACTGCTGTTGACAAATTTATCATCCTCTCCCCAATGCCATCCTATTCATTCATCATCATGACTCACATGTTAACCCCATTTCCCAGTTAAGGATACAAAGCTCAGAGATTAAGTAACTCACTCAAGAATGGAAAGCTAATGCCAGATACAAATGGGTTCATGCAAACATCGGTGTGACTCAGAGTCTTTGTTTTGAAGATACCTGCCACTGTCACTGTGTTTAAATGCCATGGTTGACTTCTAGTTGGGAGTGGAGGGGGCACATGCGTCAGTGAAGGTCTGAGCCTGGAGATGAGCATAGGATCTGAGAGCATGAGCTGGCAGGTGAAAATCAGGATTTGAGGACTATGGTGCACAACTCAGTAGTGTTTGGAACAGGCATAGTATTGAGTGATACAAGTTTGGTGGCACGCATGACAAGATTAAAAGATTCCAAATGATGCTCAGTAAGTCACTGCCCACCCTGTCCCAGGAACAGTGTGACCTGGTCACATCGTGTCTATTAAATTGCCGCATTAAGGATACTGCCCCGGGGGTTGCCTTTCAGCCCTATAAGGCTGATGCTGTCCAACTCACCTTATACATCCGTGAGCTGAGGCTCTTCAATGTCGCAGTAAACACAGATTTCTTGTAACATGGCTTCATAGCTCTTACCTTTTACCTTCAAACAACTGATCACCCCATATCTGGTCTGCTGGACATTTGCCATGATAATGTCTGTTGACAGATACAAAAATAAATAAATTTTGATAGACTGGATAAAGAAAATGTGGCAGATATACACCATGGAATACTAAGCAACCATAAAAAAGTATGAGTTCATGCCCTTTGCAGGGACATGAATGAAGCTGGAAACCATCGTTCTCAGCAAACTGACATAAGAACAAAACACCAAACACCGCATGTTCACACTCATAAGTGGGTGTTGAACAATGAAAACACATAGACACAGGGAGAGGAACAACACATACTGGGGCCTGTTGGGGGATCGCCAACAGGAGAGGGATAGCAGGGGGTGGGGGGATTGGGGAGGGATAACTTTAGGAGAAATACCTAATGTAGGTGACGGGAGGATGGATGCAGCAAACCACTGTGGCATGTGTATACCTATGCCTGCACAATCTGCACATGCACCCCAGAACTTAAAATATAATTTAAAAAAAAGAAAAAAGAATCAACAAACTTCTTGATTAGACTGATTAATAAATAAAGAAGATACAAATTACCAACATTAAGATTCAAAGAGAAACATCATGCGACATACAAAAAATTAGAAGGACAATAAAAGCTTATTCTGAACAACTTTTTGCCTACACATTTGATAGCACATGTGGAAATGGACAAATCTCTTAAAAGATACAAACTAATAAAACTTACTCAAGAATAAACAATGTAAATAAATAGCTCATTAATTATTAAAGCAATTGAACTAGAAGCTAAAAGTGTACACCCCCAAAAAAATAAAAAAAAAATAAACTAGCACATTGAATCAAAATGGTATGGTGAAGCTAGAAGGCATTTCTGGTACACTGTGTCCAAGCCCACAGAGAACCCCTCTCATCCACAAGGCCGTGAGGGAGGGTGTTTCAGCAGCTGTCATTAGCACATGGGCTAACGGGGGGCTGGTGGCTATCTCCCCTGGTGGGGGATTTCAGCAGCCTCCACTGGACTCCCACAAAGGGCGGAAATCACGCTGCTGTGGCCATGGCAAGCTAAAATCCTCCAGAAAGGGCTGTCTGCCAGGGGACTCTGATGATTTGTAATCAAATTGTGTTTCATTAAAGAGCAAGTGCCCAGAGGTTTTCTGTTGGCTGCATTCTTGCAAATTAAAGATAATGGAGTTAACAGAGAACAATTGTAAGTCAGATACCAACAGGTGAAAAAGCCCAAGGAAACTTCATCTCTTTGGATGCATGTATGTGGCTTGCAGGTCCTGCTTGGGCTGGTGGAAGGTGAGCTGGATTCTCTCCTTGTCCAGAAAGCATTGTTCACGTTAAAAACAGCTCAGGGGGTCCTTAATCATATGACTTTGGGCCGGGTAGTCTCTGGCCCTGACTGTAGTCTTTAAAACAAGATTTGCAGGGTGACGACCAAAGTGACCACTTTGCCAAGAAATGGGAAGTTTCCCAGGGCATGGTACTTACAGTGCTATTGTTATTCATTATTAATATTAATAAAATCAGGAAAATGCTGGACAAACTGTGATGAGTTGGTTACCCGGCTGAGCTTCCCAAGATCCCTGACTGTGCTGATACTCTGTGAATATTCCGACTAACTCTAATTTTCTTGGAAACTATTGAGTCACAAGAACTCACGGCCTGTAACAAAAGTGTTGTGAGCCTAACAGGGTTTCAGGTACACAGAAGGGACTCCGCAAGCGCCTCACCTTCCCTGTGTTCCTGGCCAAGCCCTTACCCCTCTGCCTGTTCTGAGATCTCACAGTTCGGTGCTGGTGAAGCCTCCAGAAATGTTGTCACCTGCCACCTTCACCACGTACATGCACGCTTCATTATGTAGAGAACACAGTTTCTTTTTTTTTTTTAATTTTTTATTGCATTTTAGGTTTTGGGGTACATGTGCAGAACATGCAAGCCAGTTGCAAAGGTACACACATGGCAGTGTGTTTTGCTTCCTTTCTCTTCTTCACCCACATTTGTCATTTCTCCCCAGGCTATCCCTTCCTACCTCCCCCTCCCACTGGCCCTCCCCTTTTCCCCCCAATAAACCCCAGTGTTTAGTACTCCCCTCCCTGTGTCCATGTGTTCTCATTTTTCATCACCCGCCTATGAGTGAGAATATGCGGTGTTTCATTTTCTGTTCTTGTGTCAGTTTGCTGAGAATGATTGAGAACTCAGTTTCTAAAGCAACAACCTGCAAAGGTTGGCAGATGTCTCTCTTCCAGCTGAAACTATGAAGCCCCAAAGCACTTTTGTGATTTTTCTCGAGGCCACATGGAGCTAGGACTCCACCACATGTCTGTCGACTCCAAGCCCATTGACTCATTGACCACACCAGGCTGCTGCTGCATCTCCCCCTGCATACATCCAGGTACCCCTATGGTTTCAGATACGTGAGCACAGGGCTTCAAAGCACTGTGTTGCCCGACCATGAAACACCTGCTCACTACCTGCGCCTTTTGTCCAGAGCTCCTCACCTCCTGGGTACGCACTCACCACTGGGCACCTCACTTATGGTCACACCAGCATGATTTCTGCCCTTGGTGGGAGTCTGGTGGAGGTTGCTAAAGTCCCCCACAAAGCCCTGATCAGCCTATGTGTTAATGTCCAGTGGAGGAAGGGGTGATCACTTGAGGTCAGGAGTCCGAGACCAGCAACCCCTTAGCACCATCTTTGTATCCCAGTTAAGGATACAAAGCTCTGAGATTAAGTAACTCACTTGAGAACAGAAAGCTTATACCAGATACAGATGGGCTCACGCATCCATTGGCATGACTCTGAGTCTTTGTTTTGAAGCTATGCCTGCCAATGTCACTGTGTTTAAATGCTGTGGTTGACTTTTAGTTGGGAGGTGGAGCGGATGCATGCATCAGTGAAGGTCTGAGCCTGGAGATGAGCATGGAATCTGAAAGCATGAGATTAAGGAGCACCAGATTGGAGCTCTGTGCTCAGATAAGGGGTTGCGTTCTAGCAGGCCCTTATCCAGGGGACAACCACACTCTACATCACACCACAGGACCTCCCTGCGTCATTGGGTCTCAGTCCTTGCTCCCTCCTCACCACCACCAATTGCCCAGGAGTAAGGGAAGGACCTGAAAGGAAGACAGGTGGAAGAGGGGCAGGCTGCCCCACCTTGCCATGGCCAGAGGTTCCCAGGAGCAGAAACCCTTGAAGCCTGGGTCCTCCAAGACCCAAACTGGGCCAGAGAAACCCAAAACCTCAGTCAAGAGGGACAGAAATCCAGGAGGAAACGGGGCCTGAGAGGACGCGCCAGCGTGTGATTTTTAATTTACTTTTTCTTGCCCTGAGACAAAAATTAATTTGACTTGGGAAAAAAAAGTAACTTTTTACTTGACTTTTAAAAGTAAAATTTCTGCAACTCTTTTTCCACTTAACAGAATATTTCCTCGACTTCTAAGGCATAATGTTAATATGCGCCAAAGATGGGGAATTCCCTGGGCTCAGCGCACATATCATTAAACTGATTTTTTTCCTAATTTCCTAGTAATACTGGCTGGGTTATGCTAACAGGAGAGTTAACAGCTCATTTTGCTATAGGGAAGATAATAACAGGAAATGATCTTTAATAATGAATTAAACAGACTCCTTGGATCCTGATTCCTTTTATTAGATAAGGTCAATGGCATCCTAAATGAGCAAATCTGTCCTAGGCCAGCAACAAGACATGGGGAAATTGGCAAGCTGACTCCCAGGTTAAGGCATGAGTGCTGAATAGCAGACTGCAGATGGCAAGGGGTCAGGCACAGTGGAAAGTTCGTGAGCTTTGGACTCAAAATTGGACCTTGAGCAAGACCCCACCTCTCCAAAGATGCCTCCTGAGCTGTTCACAGGATAATAATTCGTACTTTGTGGAGCTTTGGAATCCATCCTATTTGCTCCTTTCAGCACATACAGAATGCTGTTTATAAAACATCTGCACATGCATATGTCAATGAGCTCTCGGAATAACCTTAAAACAGAACATCCAGATAAGAATAACCCCATGTTAGGACAAGGAAGGTCAAACATTGCCTAGAACGTGCACTTGGCAAGAGGAACGACTAGAACCCTGAGGCTGGTCTTCTCCCTCCAGTTTATTTCATCTGCATTGCCTTTGTGGCCAGGCGTGGTGGCTCAGGCCTGTAATCCCAACCCTTTGGAAGGCCAAGGCAGGTGGATCACCTGAGGCAAGGAATTTGAGACCAGCCTGGCCAAAATGGTGAAACCCCGTCTCTCCTAAAAATACAAAAATTAGCCAGGCATGGTGGTGGGTGCCTGTAATCTCAGCTACTCGGAGGCTGAGGCAGGAGAATTGCTTGAACCTGGGAGATGGAGGTTGCAGTGAGCCGAGATCACACTCCATTGTACTCCAATCTGGGCAAGAAGAGCGAAACTCCATCTCAAAAAAAAAGTGTATAAATATGTGTGTGTGTGTGTATATATATATATATATATATATATATATATATATATATATAGTCCTTGTTCTATAAACTAGTTGTCTCTTTATTTTTAACCACACAGATTTTTTTCTTTTTTTGAGACAGGGTTTTGCTCTGTCACCCAGACTGGATTGCAGTGGGTGACAGAGCAAGACCCTCTTGCTATCAGCTCATTGTAATCTCCACCTGCCAGGTTCTAGGGTTCTCCTGCCTCAGCCATCCAAATTGCTGGGATTACAGGTGTGCACCACCACACTCAGCTAGTTTTTTGTATTTTTAGTAGAGACCAGGCTGGTCTCAAACTCCTGACCTCAAATGATCTACCCACCTCTGCCTCCCAAAGTGCTGGGATTATAGGTGTGAACCACCACACCCAGCCTTAATAATACAGACTTTTTTTATTAAAAAGTGTTTCAGGAGACATCACAAACCTATGTATTTATTAGTCATATACATGTTCTACTCTATTCCTAGCATAGATGTATATACATCAAATATGCATAAAAATAGAGGAAGTCAACATAAACTAAGTATCAACTGAAGTTCTAATGTTTTCTTGCAGGAAGAGGGGGATATGGATAAATTGGAAGGTTGGGGAGAGCCAGTTGTTGGCCATGGAAATAATGATTGCCTTGTGGATGGGAGCAGCTAGACCTGCCTCCTTCCATCAAAGAGGAAACGGAGGCATGGAGAAGTTGGAGGTTGTCTCAGGATCATGCAGAACTCACCTCTCCCTGCCCAGGTCCCTTTGCATAGTATAAGGTGGAATTGGTGTTGATGCCACAGCCTTAGGGAACCACAGAAAGAGTCTGAGTGAGGGCAGGATGAGACACAGCCTGCTTCTGAACACTTAACCCAGTAATTTACACAGGCATGGAGTTTCACCCTAGCCAAAGTGCTGGCTCACGTCCTCCTAGCTGAAGCCCATCCATGTGCGGAGGTTCCGGTTCCCGGAAGTTTCCAAAGCGGGGGATGTAATTACAATGTTTTAAAGCAAACAAACACACACCCGAGTGGGAGGACTGCGTATTTATTTGACTAATTAGAGGAAATTCACTGAGAGGATGTACAATAACATCAGCCTCTCTCTATCTTTTTTTTTTTCTTTTTGGTAATACTAGTTGACATTTTCTTTTGACATTTTATTAGTAGCTCATCTTTATTTTTATTGTGCTTTCAATAAAGTACCAAGGCAAAGCATCGTACTCTCTGGCAATAAATGAGTGTGAATCATGCATCACGTAAATAGCAGTGTCTCGGGAAGCCAGAGGGGCAGAGCGCCAGTTAGCCTGATGCTGGGAGGGGAGTGGAAACCTACGGGCATTTATCAGGCACAGACTAAGGCTTTCCAATTTGTTGCCTGGCTGCTGAGAGCACTGATTGTGCTCAACCCAGTTCCCAAAGAGGCTGCTGTCAGCACTCCTGGGCCCAAGCTGATATTGCATCCTGATGACCAAGAAAAACACACAAGTCAGTAGACATCCCGGCCCCTTCTGCTGCCTCCATGTGCCTGCTGTTCATCCCAAGAAAGAGGCAAGAAACTGTCGTCTCAGTCAGGACAGTTAATACATGTTTTCTGAGAACCCAAACGTGTCCAGGCTCAGCACAACATCTCTGAAAGAACAACTTAGAGCGCAGTAGATCTGGATTCAACTTCAGCTCTCTGAGTCTCCATTTTCCATCCATAAAATGGAAAGTAAATACCTACCTCATGGAGTGGTACTGATAATTTAATTAGAAAATTACATAAAGCAGCCAGGCATGGTGGCTCATGCCTGTAACCCCAGCACTTTGGGAGGCCGAGGTGGCCAGCTCACTTGAGGTCAGACGTTCAAGACTAGCCTGGCCAACATGGTGAAAATTCATCTCTGCTAAAAATAATAATAATAGGGCCGAGCGCGGTGGCTCACACCTGTAATCCCAGCACTTCGGGAGGCAGAGGCAGGTGGATCATGAGGTCAAGAGATCGAGACCATCCTGGTCAACATGGTGAAACCCCATCTCTACTAAAAATACAAAAAATTAGCTGGGCATGGTGGCGCGTGCCTGTAATCCCAGCTACTCAGGAGGCTGAGGCAGGAGAATTGCCTGAACCCAGGAGGCGGAGGTTGCGGGGAGCTGAGATCATGCCATTACACTCCAGCCTGGATAACAAAAGCAAAACTCTGTCTCAAAAAATAATAATAATAATAATACAAAAATTAGCCCAGCGTGGTGGTGCACACCCATAATCCCAGCTACTCAGAAGACTGAAGCAGGAGAATCACTTGAACCCAGGGGCAGAGATTGCAGTAAGCTGAGATCACGCCACTACACTCCAACCTGGGCGACAGAGAGAGACTCCATCTCAAAAAAAAAAAAAAAAAGAAAATGACATAAAGCACCTAACACAATGCCTTTTGCAGTTTTGTGTCCCAGTAAGATTTCTTGGGGAAAATACAATTAACTCAGCTCAAGCAACTTAAAACTAGGACATAGTAGTAAAGGAGTGTGGAGAATTTCACCCCAAAATATGGGATACAGAGGGAGCACTTTTGTATTGAAGGCCCTTAGAAGGCCTTCAGATCTAGAAGACACTTGCTAGAAGAGACAGATGCTAGAAGGGACTTTTCCTGATCTGCATAGACACGACAAACCCACGAAAGACAGCAATCGCTTTTCCTCCCCAACCTTCTGTCTCTAAATCCTCTACCTCTCCCAAAGCACAGGCTGAAGCTCCCTTATCTGCCCAAAGAAGAAAACAATTACCTCTGATCCCTTCCCTGAAATTTCGCTAACTGAACCCATACGGCAGGAAGGAAGACCAAAGTATGTCAACACACCTGGACAGGTTTTTGTCACAAACCGTTGTTTGCTCTGCGGGCCCAACTGATTTTGCCCCAGACTGTTGTATGTGCTTCAGGCCTATTAAATCCTCTAAAAATCATTTACTATCCCCCTAAAATCACCCACACTTCCCCATCTCCCTTTCCCCTAAGAAACCAGGGTATACAAGCATCGGCGTCCCACTGAGCAAGCACTGATTCTCTCACGGTGCACAGCAGTCATGAATTTGTATGTATTTTCTCTTATTAGTCTGTCTTTTTGTGAGTTGATTTTTCAGCAAACTTTCTGAGGGCAAAGCCAGGAAGCCTTTCGTTTGCACGTACAGGAGATACATAATAAATGCTCCTAACAGACACCATAATAAAAACTCTTTATTTTTTTTCTTCCTTAAAGATACCCACCTTTCTTAGCGGTGGAGAGACAGGAAGTCAGAAACACAAATCACACCAGTATATGACTGACTCCAACTGGCTGGCCAAATAGGGAGCCACAGAAGGTCTTTGAGCAGCAGAGGGGAATGGCAAGAGCTGTGCCACAAGCAGAGAAGCAATATTGCCTGTAGCACTGAACACTTGAAATGTCCACACTGAAACATGCTGTAGGTAAAAAATGCACACTGGATTTCCAAGACTGAGTGCCATAGAAACAATATCAAATACTCATCAATGGTTTTACAGGCTGGGCACAGCAGTTCATGCCTGTAATCCCAGCACTTTGAAAGGCCAAGGCAGGAGGATTACTTGAGGCCAGGAGTTTGAGACCAGCCTGGGCAACATAGAGAGACCTTGTCTCTTCAAAAAATAAAAAATTAGCCAGATGGGGTGGCTTGAGCCTGCATTCTCAGCTATTCAGGAAGCTGAGGCGGGAGGATCACTTGAGCCCAGGAGTTGGAGGCTGCAGTGAGCCGAGATCACGCCACTGCACTCCAGCCTGGGTGACAGAGCAAGACCCAGCTCAAAAAAAAATAGTTTTTATACTGATTACATGCTGAAATGATAGCATTTTCAATATGTTAAGCGAAGTGAAATATATTTTTAATGAATTTTACCTGTTTCCTTTTCTTTTTTAATGTGACTACTATAAAAATCTGAAATGGCCTATGTGACTTGAATTTATGTTTCCACTGGACAACACTGGCCCTGGAAAGTTTGCCGGAAGTATCAGAGCATGGCTGGGGGCAGCGACAACATCTGGGCCACTTCATTCCAGCCAAACTGCTAATGTTCTCTCAGCCCGGCCCTGCCTCTCCTGCTGCCAGTTCACCAAGTAATTAACATGCCTTAGAGCAAAAAGCTCCGGCTCCTGAATGTGCTTGACGACGCTCCGAGAGTTTTGCAAAGTTGTGTCAACAGGAAACACCCAGACAGTGTTCTCAGACACCCCATGTTACCCAGAGAAGGGATCCAGCGCCAAAGTGCCTGGCTCAGCCCCGTGATCTGGTGGCCATAGCTCCCACCCAGCAGCAGCTATTTCACAAGGTAAATTAAAAAGCAACCAGCATTTTCCTCTCCAACTGGCACCAAATGGATTGTTTTCTGTAACTATTTCCCTGGTGGAGCGCTCTCTAGAGCCTGCAGGATCTATCCCAATGGACCCATGCCTGATGCTTCCAGGGATGGAGAATGGACAAAGTGGATATTGTTTCCCTGCACTTGGCTTTGGTCTGCGCGCCCCAGGCTCAGACTTGAAATTCAAACCAACCATTCCTCTGACCTTCTGGGTGGGGACCTTAAAACTATGACTCTCCTTTTCTCCATCAGCAAAATAGTTATGCTGGGTTGCACAGTCTGGAACATTCTGGGAGAAGGCATGCTACCAGGGCAGTTAAGCAAATGTGTTCTGCAGTCAGAAGGTACAGGGTTCAAGTCCCAGTTCTGCCGCCAGCAGACCAGGCAGCCTGGGGCAAATTACTTTGCCTGTGTGAGCCCATTTCTCATTTGTAAAATGGGAATGTAGAGAGGGGTGACCTCACAGATTGCTGGGTGGTTAGATTAGATAATGGGGGAAAGATGTGCAGTGAGATATTTGGCACCTAGGAAGCGCCAAATAGAGTCATCCAATAAATAAAGATTTCACAGTTGTTTTGGAAGCATTTGTCCAAGCCTCAGAAGGCCTTGGTCCATGCTGGGGTCTGACATCTCTTCCAGCTGCTGCTAAGCAACTCAGGATGCTCAGATTCCGATGCTGCTTCCAAATCCAGAGGCTATGCACCCAGTAGAGGCAGGAACAGGGAGGGGTGAGGGAGAAGGCTCTCTTTGGGGATGCTTTCAAACTAGAATGAAGCACAGCTGGGACTGGGGGTCCCATAATCTAGGCAAGAACAATGCTATCATCTTGTTTTAGAAATTCCTTAATCTTACCATTTTTTATTTACATTTCAGTAGTCACATTTTGAATATTCAAAGTCTCAGGGCAGAAACAAAAATTTCTCAGAACTATCAGTGACTGGGTGGCCCCACGGCCTCTTAGCTAAATTTGTGTTTGTTTTTTGTCGTTGTCTTTTTTAGGTTTTTTGGTTGGTTGGTTGTTTTGAGACAAAGTTTCACTCTGTCGCCCAGGCTGGAGTGCAGTGGCTCAATCTTGGCTCACTGCAACTTCCACCTCCCGAGTTCAAGCAGTTCTCCTGCCTCAGCCTCCCGAGTAGCTGGGACTACTGGTGCCCATCATCACATCTGGCTAATTTTTGTACTTTTAGCAGAGATGGGGTTTCACCATGCTGGAAAGGCTAGTCTCAAACTCCTGACCTCAAGTGATCCACCCGCCTCAACCTCCCAAAGTGCTGGGATTGTAGGCGTGAGCCACCATGTCCAGCCAAATTTGTGATAATATATAAATGCTCTCTCTCTACTGAAGTCAGGTGAAAAGCAAGATATTTGAGGGTAGCTTCATCTTTCTCTAGGATTTTCTTTTTTCCTTATACTCTATATTCTTATAGTATATCTGGCTCAGTTTCATCATAAACATCATACATAACTTCAGAATTTTTCCTCCTATTTTGAGGTAGCAAAGGTGACATTCCATTTCTAATTCATTCTCTCAGTATATTAAAAAAAATCCCTAATATTTTCTTGAAATCCTCATGACCTAGATAGAATTCCCAGATAGAATTATATAACCAAAAATTAAAAGCAGTTATTGAAGTTTATTTTGTTGAATATTAGGGATGCAGGTTCTGCAAATATTGTAAATGTGATATAATCTAATTTCTATTATTCTGTTCTGTATTATTATTTAAATTTTATAAACATTGCTTGGCTCAGAAAGGAAATAATATTCTTCCTAAAGCTATCTAGCTAATACTCTCAATATTTATATTAACTGTCACTCTGTCTCCCCATTTATTTGTCAATTGAAAAAATTTAAGATGATTTAGTAAATCGAATTAACTCTCATAATCAAAATTAATTATTGCAACACTTGACTCTCACAACAATTTATACTTCCAACAATTGATAAAGTTTTTTAAAAATTGACTGGGCATGGTGGCTCACACCTGAAATCCTAGCATTTTTGGAGGCTGAAATGGGAGGATCACTAAGGCCAGGAGTTCAGGACCAGTTTGGGCAACATGGCAAGACCCTGTTTCTACTTCCCACCCCCCCCAAAAAAATCACCCTACAATACTTTCAGAATGCTTACCCCATATTTGAAAGTGGATATTTCTCATTTGGATAGACTATGTTGGTGGGGGGGCAGAACAAAAAAATTTAAAGAAAGTGAATATTTAAGTCCAGGTGCAATGACTCATACCTGTAATCCCAGCACTTTGGGAGGCCAAGGGGAACAGATCACGAGATCAGGAGTTCAAGACTAGCCTGGCCAGCATGGTGAAACCCCTCTCTCCTAAAAGTACAAAAAATTAGCTGGGCTTGATGGTGCGTGTCTGTAATCTTAGCTACTTGGAGGCTGAGGCAGGAGAATTTCTTGAATCTGGGAGGTGGAGGTTGCAGTAAGCCAAGATCATGCCACTGCACTCCAGCCTGGGCAACAGAGTGAGATTCCATGTCAAAAAAAAAAAAAGTAGATATTTAGATAGTACAATAAATCCAAAAATATACCTTGTCATATCATTACTTATCGTTATATAAATGATCACTCAATCATTGATGACTCACAATCTTACTGATCCCAGAAACGGCATTGAACTAGGCATTTGGCTGTTCAGCCATTCAAATCTGAATATCAAGGTCAAAACCAAACCTTTTCCATCTCTGCATCAGTCAAGGCCCAACGAGGGAAACAGAAATCACTTAAATTGAATTTGTGCTAAGAACTGGTTATACAAGTATAATGACTAATTTTGTGCCAATGTAACTGAGCCACAGGGCACCCAGATATTTGGTTGAATGTTATTCCGGGTGTGTCTGTGAGGGTGTTTCTGGGTGAGTTTAGCACTTGAATCCATAAACTGGGTAAAATAAATTGCCCTCCCCAATGTGGGTAGTTCCCATCCAATCCATTGAAGGCCTGACAAGAACAAAAAGGTGGCATGAGGGGGAATGTGCTGTCTCTGCCTAACTGTCTTTCAGCTGGAACGCCAGCCTCCTGCCTCTGGACTTGGGGTCAGGCTGTAACTGACACCATCAGTAATCCTGGTTCTCAGGCTTGGGACTCAACCAGGGAAAACACCACCAGCTGACCAGCTCTCTCGGGTCTCCAGATTGCCAACCACAGATTCTGGGTCTTCTCAGCATCCATTATTGTGTGAGCCAACTCTATGTATGCATGTGTGTGCGTGTGTGTGTGTGTGTGCGTGTGTGTGTGTGTATGTGTGTGTCTCCTATTAGTTCTGTTCCTTTGGAGAACCCAGACTAATTGAACAAGTAATGGAAGAGTACCGGGGGACGGTGATGCAATCCCAAAGGTCAGAAATAGCAGGAAAGTTTCACCTCTAGGCTGGAGGCACAGAGGGGAGAAGTGGAGTTACTGGAGCCCAGAGCTGGGATCACCCAGTGGAAGCTGGAAGCTAAGAGGACTTCTGTGGCAGGAGCTGAAACCACAAAACCACAGAGGAGATACAACCACTGCCTGAGAACCCACTGGAGACAGAGTGAGGAGGAGGAGGACACTGGCTTCTTCCTTCCTCCTACCTGGCAGTCTCCTAAGAGTGCATCCCACTGGCTGAGCCCAGCTGGAAGCCAGCTGACATAGGAGCCTCAGGGGATCATCCCAAATCCCTGTCCTACAGACCAAAGTCAGGGAAAAGCAAGAAACAGACCTACCCACAAACATGCTCAGGACCATCCCTACAGAGTTTCTTGTCCTCACAGCAACC
Organism: Callithrix jacchus; assembly: GCF_049354715.1. Lineage (NCBI taxonomy): Eukaryota > Metazoa > Chordata > Mammalia > Primates > Cebidae > Callithrix > Callithrix jacchus. The sequence continues at coordinate 23,787,104 of NC_133521.1, forward strand.
CTAAAAAGTAGGTGGCGGTTCCTAATCACCAACTGAGAAAGTGTAGTTCAGAGAGGTAAAGTAACTCTCCTAAGATCACACAGCTAGTAGACAGTGGAATTCAACATCTCAGCAACTCTAAGACCCTCCCCCAACTTTCTCTATTTTTATTATAAAGGTACACAGCAATCGTTGTAAAGAATTTAGAAAATCTGAAAATAGAAGAGAACTGCCCTAATCCTATCTCTCAGAGCTACCACCATTGCAGATGTTTTCCACTCTAGTATTTTTTCTAAGCATAATAAACATCTTTCCCAGCAAAATTGGAGTAAGCTGGACATGCAGTTTCATGTCTTTGATTTTTCTATCTCTGTGATCACAGTGAGAGGCAGAGGAAACACTCAATGCCATGTGGGCAATAAGTCCTGGCTCATTGCCTTACTGGGCTGCCTTTTCTCCATCTGTAACATGGGGATTATTCTGATATTGCAACTGCACCACAAGGTTGCTGGGAGGAATAACTGAGTTATTCCTCGTGAAATCTTTGAGCAGTGTCTGGCACATTATAAACACTATTAACATGACTATTATGTTTCCATGGCAGCAAAAAATGCACACGAGCACCATTTTAAATGGCTGCATACCATTCCATTGAAAAAATGGATGGACAGAAGTGATTTAACCACTTCCCAATTGTTGGACACTAGGAGTCTTTCCAAAGTTTTGCTGCTATATCCAGTGATAACAACCTCAACGTAAATCTTTTCCCATCTGTGATTTAACTGACTTTGATCCTAGAAAAGCAATTGCTAGATCTAATGATAGGAGCTTGTTTAAAGCTCAATGCATGGTGCTAAATTGCTCTTTGGAGCAATCTGCACCATTTCTGTATCACTTATGGGGAGATACCTGGCAGCCTGGGCATTATCAAGTAGTTCGTTCAGTGTTGTTCTTATTTTTGCATACATGCCAAGCAAATGAGCAATAGAAATAGCTGTCATTTTAGACAATGTGCCTTCTCTTTAGCTACCTCAGTGAAACTCATCCACCCCGTCTCTCAGCACTGCCCACGAACACCCATGTCTTTCCTGCCCACACCTCCTGACACAGACAAACCATCCATTTCCCAGCCATCAGCTGAGATGCAGGCGAATAACTGCTCCCAGGGGACTGAGGTCACTGAGGATGCCAAAACATGGCCATCCCAATTGCTCATGGGACTTGTCAGTAGCAGCAATGACAATTGCAAAAGGCAGAAAGAAAGAGAGAGAGAGAACAGCTCTGCAAAGTGTTTGGAAGAAAGGCTTCTGGGACCAAACCTCAAGATACATCAGGACCAGTGGCACATTCTAGAGGCCAGAGGTGCATGTTTTCACCCAAGGGGTAGGGCAGGCAACACTTGGGAGATCCCAGTTGCCCAAAAGCCCTGCAGAGCCAAAGGCTCCAAGGCCCCAGGTGAACAGAGATCAACCTGTGACTTCCAATTAGGATGGCAGGTTTCCTACTGCCACCACTTGGCTCCCTTGAGGTCACCCACAGAATACATAAAGTATTTTATCCAAATACCATTGAAAACAATAGCTTTTCAAAATTGCAGCTGTAATTCATCTATCCAGGGTAGAACCAAGACACTAACCCTGCAGCATGTTCCAGGTGCACAGGGACTCTCCACAAATGTTTACAGAATAAATAAATCAACATAGAAGGGAAAATTGGTTTGGGATTTGTCAAAAGTTCTGACTGAACTGAACTCTCTTGTCAAGACTTAAGAGATCATTAACAGAAGAAAAAATCAATATGTTTTAACTGACTGATGTGCAAGGCGTTTTGCCATATGCGTGGAGACATTAGAGGGAAAAAAGGATGGTTCCAGCTCTCAAGTTGCTCTGGTTAAGAGTGTGCCATTGGATGCGAAGAGATCTGTGTTTGAGTCTCAAAAACCCAATTCAATAGCTGAGTGTGTATAGGCAGTTGTCATGGTTTAGTCTTTAAGACTCAGTTTTCTCATCTGTGAAATGGAACACTAACAATAACCACCTCCCGGAGCTGTGTGAGAATAAATGAGACGATGCTTGCAACATGCCAGGCAGTGAATGGACAAAAAATGGCAGCTGCTCCTGTTTATTTTATTTTATCAACAAAGATGGGAAGAGGCTGTGGTGATCATTTCAGCAGCCCCAGGTGAACTGTTTCTCTGCTCTTTAGCAGGAAGATCGACTTCAGGCTTTATCAGTGATTGAATTTAGGGGGTCATCCTATATCTTCATTACAGCAGCAAATACCTTGGTTTTTGTTGTTGTTTTTTTTTAAGAGACAGAATCTCACTCTGTCACCCAGGCTGGAGTGCAGTGGCATGATCTCGGCTCACTGCCGCCTCAAATTCCTGGGCTCAAGTGAGTTTCGAACCTCAGCCTCCTGATTACCTGGGACTAGAGGTATGAGCCACTGTACCTGGCTAAAGACCCTATTTCTAATAGGATCACGTTCACAGGCCCAGGAGTTAGAACTTCAGCATATCTTTATGGGGGACACAATTCAATCCACACTGGCCATACCCTTCCAGTTGGCTGCCTCCTTCCTTTGCTTAATGCCAGGCCCTGCCAAAACGTCACCTTTCCAAGAGGCTTCCAGACCCACCCTATTCCAAGCAGCCCTCACCTCACCTTTGCCCTCCCCTTGCTTTACTTGACTTTTCTCCAAAGAACTTGTCAGCACCTGCTATGTCTTGTATTCCATGTTTGTTATCTGCCTCCCTGACCACCGCATAAACTCCCTGAGGGCAGGGGCTAGTCTGGCATGCAGCTGGCACTCAATAGATGTTTGTGAAATGACTGAGACACTGGGTGATGACTGTAGGGTCACTCTGCTGGGATGCTGGGGACACCTGTGCTACCTTTCTCCTCCCTGCCAGTTACAAAGCTTCTTCTCATTTGGGGGACACTGTGGTAGTGAGGAGTAGTGGCTTCCTAAAGACATCTTCAACCTGGGAACCAATGAAAGTGACTGATGTAGTTTGCATATTTGTCTCTTCCCAAGTCTCATGTTGAATTGTAATCCCCAGTGTTGGAGGTGGGACCTGGTGGGAAGTGACTAGATCATGGACCCCTCATGGCTTGATGCTATCTTTGCCATAGTGAGTGAGTTCTCTTCAGTTCTGGTCACTTAAAAGTATTTGGCACCAGCTGGCCCCAGTGGCTCACGCCTGTAATCACAGCAGTTTGGTAGGCCTAGGTAGGTAGATCACCCGAGGTCAGGAGTTCGAGACCAGTCTGGCCAACATGGCAAAACCCTGTCCCTACCAAAAAGACAAAAATTAGCCAGTTGTGGTGGCTCATGCCTGTAGTCCCAGTTACTCTGGAGGCTAAGGCAGGAGAATTGCTTGAACCCAAGAGGTAGATGTTGCAGTGAGCTGAGATCGCACCACTGCACTCCAGCCTGGGTGACAGAGTAAGACTCCATTTCAAAAAAAAGAGGATGTGGCACCTCCCTGCCACCACCACCCCCCCCACTTGCTCCCGCCCCCACTTCTTCACCTTTTGCCATGATTGTAAGCTTTCCGACGCCCACCCTGAAGCAGAAGTCATCGCCATGCTTCCTGTACAGCCTGTAGAACAATGAGCCAATTAAACTTCCTTTCTTATAAATTACTCAGTCTCGGGTATTTCTTTATAGCAATCCAAGAACAGCCCAACATGATGACCTTACATGGTAAAAAGGAATTTTGCAATGTGATTAATTTACAGATCTTGGCCTGGTGCTGTGGCTCATGCCTGTAATCCCAGCACTTTCGGAGGCCGAGGTAGGTGCATCACCTGAGGTCAGGTGTTCAAGAACACCCTAACCAACATGGCAAAACCCCGTCTGTACTAAAAATACAAAAATTAGCCAGATGTGGTGGTGGGTGCCTGTAATCCTAGCTACTCAGAAGGCTGAGGCAGGAGAATCACTTGAACTCAAGAGGCAGAGTTTGCAGTAAGCTGAGATTGAGCCACAGCACTCCAGCCTGGGAGACAGAGTGAGACTCCATCTAAAAAAAAAATGTTAAGAATCTCTAGATGAGAGATTATCTGGGATTGTCCATGTGCATCTCATGGCATCACAAGCGCCTTTAGAAGAAGGCAGGAAGGCCAGCGTCAGAAAAGGAGATGTGATGGAGGAAACAGAGGTGGCAGTGATGCACTTTGAAAAGCGAAGGGATCCAAAGCCAAGGAGCTTGGACTGCCTGCAGCAGGTGGAAAAACCACAAAACCACTGCTCCCTGGAGCTTCCAGAAAGGAACGCAGCCGACTGACACACTTTTAGGCTGGGGAGGCCCATGTCAGACTTCTGAACCTCCAGATCTGTGAGATAAGAAGTTGGCGCTGTTTTAAGCCACCGCAGCCCTAGGAGATGAACACAGAGTCCTTGTAGCTCTCTCTGAAGCAGCTTCCCCTGAGCCAGACAGGTCAGCAAGGCAGTAAGTATTCTCAGGTGAGGAACCCAGGCCCAGAAAGGTCAAGCAGCTTGCCCTAGGTCACACAGCTAGGAAGTGGCCAGGCCAAGAGCTGAACCTGGTTTCCTGGCTCCAAAGTCCTTGCTTTGGCCCCTGCCCGAGTAGAGGGTCACTAAGCAGCTTTGCATGGCCTGTGAGACAGTTTCAGTCCTGACAGAGCTCTCAACAGCCACCCATCCCTGGGACCCACATCAAGATGGGTGTTTGAAGAAGGTTCTGTTTCTAACAGCCTGTCCTGGTAGAAGTGCACTTTGAGTGATATTCATGGACACATTGGGTCCCATGGGGTCCAGGCCATAGCCTGTTTGAGTAGAATAGTGGATGTGCTCCCCAGATGTCTTCACACTGACATTCTACAGGGCCCAACCTCCATGGGCAGCCCAGAGCCCAGAAGCAGCCGCCCCACCCCAGCTAGAGCAGGGAAGGAGGGACGGAAGCTTCCAGTGCTGGAGAGCATTCTCCTACCCAGGTCTCCTCTGGGTCTCCCAAAAACCTGTGGGGAGGGGGGGCAGTTCTCATTTCCTCATTTCACAGGGCAGGAAACAGAAGTTTGGAGAGGATGCTAATTTGCCCCAAGGCCCCACAGGGAGAAGGAAGAGCTAGAATTTGCATCCAGGCCCTGAGGAACTCAAAGGCTGTCCGTCCACACTGGTCCCAAGAGCCCCACACCATGACTGTGCCAGCAGAGGTGAGAGGGTGAGGTGTTCCAAGGTGAACTACACAGCCATCCACTCATGGTCAGGGCCATGGGCCCGGGGCTTCATCAACGCCATTCTATGGCTCTTCTGGAGACCCTGTGTGTCTCTCAGGACTACAGCATGTTTTCTAACAGTGTTTTTGTTTTTGTTTTTGTTTTGAGACGGACTCTTGCTCTGTCACCCAGGCTGGAGTGCAGTGGTGTCATTTCAGCTCACTGCAACCTGCTCCTCCCAGGTTTAAGTGACTGTCCTGCTCAGTCTCCCAAATAGCTGGGATTACAGGCATGCACCACCACACCTGTCTGATTTTTGTATTTTTAGTAGAGATGGGGTTTCACCATGTTGGCCAGGCTGGTCTCAAATTCCTGACCTCAAGTAATCTGCTCACCTCAGCCTCCCAAAGTACCATCTAGGATTACAGGCATGAGCTGCTGTGCCTAGCTTCTAACAGTCTTTTTTGTTACTTTTTTAAATTTTTAATTCATGTGGGTACATAGTAGATGTATATATTTATAAGTTACATGAGATATTTTGATACAGGCATACAACCCACAATAATCACCTCAGGGTAAATGGGGTATCCATCACCTCAAGCATTTAAGACTCTTGAAAAGAACCTGAATCCAAGCTTCATTCTCTCTCTCTTTCCTGCACATACACACAAACACACACATTTATATACACCCATATATACACCCTTTCCCATGCATATTTACACCCACACACAAACACACACACTTACACAGGTATGCTCATACATAGACTCACTGAGATACACAGGTGTACACACACGTACATCCATAAATATACACATGTGCATCCACACACCCAAAGCCACTCACCCACATGCACACATACACACATGCATGGGCACACACACACAAGCATAAGTGTTCACACATTTGCACATACCTCTACACAGACTCACACACAGACATGCATACTGCACACACACCTACATGTGAGCACAGCTTCCCCAACACAAGCACACATACACACACTCATGGTTGGGCCATGGCTACTGTTCTGCAAGCCACCTGCTTGTTTATTCAGGAAGATGAAATAACCCTGGCCTCTTATTGACTCTCATAGAAGAAAAACAGGCTATGAAATCCTCAGCTTAACATCGTCTAATCCTGGCTCCCTGCCCATCGATTCCTTTCTGATGCTGCCGTCGAGCACATCTCTTCCCATGGAATGTGCATCTGATCTTGGAGAAATCGCAGGATTAGTCACTTGACCTTACACGTGTCCTGCTCTCCCCGAATGGGTCTCCAGGCTCCCCGGCCCTGGCCTGATGCTGTGTCTCTGAGCATTTCTCTAGCATGACAGAGTCTCACCTCCTACAGGAGGAAGGCATGTGGAAGCCGTGAGCACCAAGGCCAGGAAGAGCTGCACCACCCTCATCTGCCACCACGGGCAAGGATGCCCCAGGATGACCCCGAGATCCTTGGTTTCCTTCTGTAGCGTAAGGATAAAGGTCCTTGCCCTGCCCTCTGCACAGAGCAGAGGGATGACATGGAGAGGTACTCAAGTCCAGAGAGTAGGAGAGAGGATGGCAAAAAGCATGATAGAAGATTCTAGAAAAGATGTGGACATAGGGGAGGAAGGAAAGGAGAACACATGGGGACTGGATTTAATGCTGTGTCTGGCTGGCTTTTAAAGGGCTGAGCATTTGCCATCCAGTTCTGAGACTTGCTTATGAAAGGCCTGGTTCAGTATCCCGGTTTCAGCAACCCTGGGGTTAACTGTCGGTCTCTTTGAGACACTTGCTCTCAGGACCCACCCATGGGAATTCTGCGTGTGCACAGGAGCTAAGATTTCAAATCAAACCATGCAAGACCTCTCTACCAACAAGGCAGAACTCTGCAGCTATGTGTTCTCATGTGATGTAGTTGCTTGATTAAACTTAAAATAAATGTTCAGCAACCAGTCCCTGGAGCACTAAGAGGACAGCCTTGACCTCTGAAAGGGGCCAGCAGGCAGCAGCAGAAGGGTCTGGGCCCAGATCCCAGCTCTGGCACCTACCTACTAGTTGCGTGTCAATGAACAAGTTTCTTAAGCTCTGGGAGTGTCTGTTTTCTCATCTTTTGAATGGGAACAATGTCAGTTCCACCTCATAGGATTTTAAGAGGATTTAATGACTTGCTATTCACCAAGGGCCTAGCACACCGCTCACACACCGAAGATGCTCATAAAGGTAAGACCCACTCCTCCCCTCTGAACACTTCCGGATGTCCAAAATCTAGGTTCAGGGCAAGACCCTGATCTCCCGGAAGTCCCCAAGGGGAGAATCCCTCTTTGCCTCTTCCAGCTTCTGGCAGCTCCAGGCATTCCATGGCTCGTGGCTGCATCCTCTAATCTCTGCCTCTGTCTTCACATCATGGCCTCCCCTGTGTCTCTGCATCTTCTCCTCATCTGTCTCTTATATGGACACTCATCATGTAACTTAGTACCCACCTAGATAATCCAGGATGATCTCATCTTCAGATCTCTAAACTTAATCACAACTGCAAAGATTCTTTGTCCAAATAAGGTCACATTCATAGGTTCTGGGGCTGAGAATGTGGACATATCTTCTGGAGGCCACCATTCAACCCACTGAAGAGTGTTCACAGAAGGCTCAAGGCAAACCCACAAGGGAGGGGGAGCTCCAACAGCCAAAAGCAGTTTTGACCCCTCGGCCTCCAGAGATGGGGGGATAAGGACCTTGGAGGGAGCTGGAGCTGTCTCAGGAGCCACTTTAACCCACAGTGCAGCATGAAGGGGCAGGGAAGAAACCTTCTGCTGCCACCTCCCACCAGCGAAACTGACCCAGAGGCCAGAGGAAGAGAGAGCCCGGTGCTGCAAAGGCCTGTAGCTCCCAGCACACAGCAGCATGGAGAATGACCTGAAAGGGCAAACCTAAATATCCTGCACACCCTGAGTTTCTTGCTTCAATGCCTTTCAAGCAAACATTTGCCAGGTGAATGAGCATCTCATTAAAGGAGAAATAGATAAAAACGGGGTGTCTGTTGAGCTGGGATTTCCTTCAAGGGGCTCCAGACTTCTTCAGCCTCTGGTATGGAACGCTTAAGCCCCAGGCCCCTTTCCCATGCCTCCCTAAGTCCACGATGTCCCCAGATTCCTGATATGACACTTTGTGGAACCAGGCCAGACTGCCCGGCTTCCCGCCATGCTGGAGAGGAAGAGACTTGGTGGTAGTGGTATCAGGGAGTGGGACGTGAGTCTGCAGTCCTAGGAGGAGGTGGGATGGCCCTGCCTCTACACTTCCCATCATAAGCAGAGTAAGGAACCTGGAGCCAGAATGCAGCCCAGTCCAAGTTCACTGCCAATGTCATATGCCCAGCCGAGCCCTGCTCAGCACTCTGGAGCTGGGCATCAAGGGGTGCCAGGGGAGAAGCCAGTGGCCTGGGATCTGCTGGGCAGAGGGTTCCCAACCCCCCCAGGCCCCTCCCCAGCATTCCACCCACAAGCATCACCTTCTCGCCACAACCAAAGCCCAGAATCCCACCCCATGGGCCACTCTACCCTGCCACGCAGAAAGCAAACCTGCAAATCTCTTCCAATTGCTGTTCCATCAAATGCGACCGAACAAAATACACTGCAGAAATCACCCGGCTGCTCCGTGGAGGGGCTGATCTCCCTCCAATTACTGTCACATAACCTTCTCCAACTAGACTCCCCTTATCTTATCTATAATAGATAAATGTCCAGCCCAGGAAGGGGAAGTGTTTTGAAAAACCTAGCATAATAAACCAGAAAACTGCCAGCTGTCACTAGCAGGAAGCAGTCCCCATTCATGGGCACAGAGCAATCCTCAAAGCTCCCACAAAGCCCCCTGTCCAGGGAAGTGTTCCTGAAGTCCCCCACTCAGTCAATGACATTTATGAAGCACTCACTCTGCGCCAGCCTGGTGGACAGCATGGTGCCTGCCGGCCTCCAGCTACTCCCAGTATGGGGGAGCAAGCAGCCAGCCCAGAGACGATGTCCTTGTCGTCCGGAATGTCATGGACACTGGCCATGGGTTCTCTCTCCTCGAACTCCTGTCAGCCACTTGGAAGGCCCTGGGCAGGACAGCCAGTGGGAGGCTTGGTTAAATCCGCCCTCTCTGCAGGAGCTGCACATTCTAATTTTGCCTTGGCAGAGACATCAGTGGCTGGCGGTCCAGGCCACGGTAGGGGATGGCAGAACATGGGATAAGACTGTCCATGGGTCTCATGGCTTCCTGATTGGGCGCAAAGTACCCACACTGCAAGGCTGCAGAACTCTGATGGCTCCAGAAGGCATGAGGGGCCAGGCCAGCTGAAGAGGCCGTGGGACTCCAGGGAAGAAGGGAGGCCTGCTGGAGGAAGCACCAAAAAAAGGAGATTTCTACCTAGGGTCATCTGCACCCCTATCACTATCAGGCTCTGATGTTGGAACAGGGAGCACAGGCCTTTCCATCTTGTCCATCCAAGGTCCCCATGAGCCTTCACCTCAAGACTGTGGGGCAGAGGGCACAGCAGTGAGGAGGGTGGAAGCCTGGGTTCAACCACAGCCTCCCTATCTTAGACAAGCCATTCAACCTGCCTGAGCCTCAGCTGCTTCATCTACAGAGTCAAGCCAACAACCATACCCACCTGAAAGTGCTGAGAGGTCAGCTGGGATGAAATGGGTGAAGTGAACAATAGTAAGTACTCATTAAATGACAAATGTTAATATCATTACTGCTACTGTTATTATTTCCAAAAGGGGAACTGGGGGCCAGGTGAGTTATCCCCAACAACACACAGCAGGAAAGGGACTTGGGAGACCGTGTCCTGGAGTGCTGAGCCAGATCTGCTCTCCACCTGCCCCACGAGGTACCTCCCATGGTAATGCCTCCACGTTCCTCAGGGATCGGCTCCATCACAAATCAGACATGTTTCTGATGTGGAAGTAAGTTGTAGAGGATGTAACACAACCTACTGGACACAGCTAAGCCCAGAGCCCTCTCCACTGGGTCACTTCGGGGTGAATCTTGGCTGAGTATCTTCAGGCAGGTCACCAGTCCTATCTGGACTAATTTTCTCCAGCTATAAAGTGAGGTGGGCTGGGTGCAGTGACTCATACCTTTAATCCAGCACTTAGGAAGGCCAAGGCATGTGGAGGCAAATCCCTTGAGGTCAGGAATTTGAGACTATCCTGGCCAACACGATGAAACCCCATCTCTACTAAAAATACAAAAATTAGCAGGTGTGGTGGCAGGTGCCTGTAACCCCAGCTACTCAGGAGGCTGAGGCAGGAGAATCCCTTGAACCTGGGAGGCAGAGGTTGCAGTGAGCCAAGATCCCACCACTGCACTCCAGCCTGGGCAACAGAGAATGACTCTATCTCAAAAGAGAGAGAGAGAGAGAAGGGGTGGAATTGGATGGTTTTGCCATCCTCTGTGACCAGAGAACAATCCATTTCACCCTAAAGACCACCTGCCCTCTTCCCTGCCGAACACCCCACCCCTCGGTGAATTTGAACACTCTGACACTGTCAGATAAAGCCTGTTGCTGCTAGAGGTCAGAGCAAGGGACATCAAAAATTTCATTCGTGAAAACAAAACCCCAAAAAAATTTTTTTGAGCAGGGGAGAAGCTGGAACACAAGCAGTTCTTTGTATGTATTTTTAGGACCCTGTACAAGCCTGAAGTTCCTTTGATGAGTTTAGAAACAAAAACATGTGTGTGTGGTACGTTTGCTTGATTTAGACATGGGTGTGACTAGAGTTAAAGCAGCTTCCCTGTTCGGATTTTTGGGATTTGTTGGGAAAAGCCAGAAGGTTTTTCAGAACAAAAAGACATTCCTGGCTCCCCATCACCACCACCCCATCCATCTTCCTTTCTTTCCTTTCTCCTTGGTCTTCCTTCCCTGCTCTGAGTAGGCGGCTCAGACTCTAAGCAATCAGACCGCCCCCCAACCCCATGAGGTCTCCCTAAGTGTAGCATCCAGCCCTGACCGCAGCCTAAGCCTCGCCCCGGCAGCTGCAGATAATTGCATCCAGATGTGTTGCAGTGGGCAGGCCAGGAACTGCCCTGGCGGCCGCCACCAGAGAGGCCAGCAGTGACAGGCTCAGACCCAGGAACAGCAGACTCCCAGGACCCTCACCCACCTCCCAGCAGACATTCCTTGTAAACCCCATCAGGAAACACTCCAGAAAGGTCAGGGTATTTGTTCTGGGCTCTGCAGGGCTGACCCTGAGCATTCACACCCATCCCACATGCTGTCCAGGCTGGCTCGCTGGCTCTGATCCCCACAGGAAGAATTCGCTCAGCTTAGGGACCGGGTTTTCCTGGATGGTGGGAGAGTGTAGGTGACCACGTCGCAGCTGGGCGTGGACCCTGGGTTGGAGCAGGCAGAAGCCTCCGGGACCAGAGCACCACGGTTTGTTCCCTGCATCTGGATCCTTGCAAGGTCACAAGCCACATACCCTCCTACATGCCCTCTCTCCTAGGACCCCTGCAAGGGTCCTGTTCAGCAGATGTTACCAGCCCACTGCTGGATAAACCCAACAAGCTTAGAAATCTTCAAGAAGCAACCGAACCAGTGAGAAACACAGGCCTGCGCGATTCCAGCCCGAGGGCTGACTAACGACTCAGGCTCCAGAGGACTGGGTGGCCAGGACCCGGCTGGTCAGCCCCATCTGGGGGGGTCGGGGTGGGGCACTGGTGCTGAAAGTTGCTGACAGGTCAGGACTTTGGGACCTGATACACACACACACACACACACACACACACACACAACCATGCAAGTGAACACCCATGGAGGAACTGGGCACAGTCACAGACCACAGACACACAACTCTCACATAAGCTGACATAGATGCAGGTTGACCCACAAACACACAAACACCGCCCTGCTCGGCTAGGCTGGCAGGGCTTGGGGTAGGGAAGCCCTTTGAGGGGAAGGGTGGCGGCTCTTGTATGTCTGTCTGTGCCCCCCGGAAGGCAACCAGATATCAGCCCTTGAGTCTGGACTCTGGCCAAGGGGCGGGGATAGAAGGAATGAGAGTTAGAAGGCAGCAACACAGCAGAAGAGGAGAGGGAGAAAAGAAGAAGAGGAAAAGGAAGGAAGGAGAAGGGAGAAAGGATGAGGAAGTGGGGGAAGAGATGAGGAAGAGGAGAGAAGGAAGGGTGCAGGGGGAAGGGGGAATCTGGGAAAGAAGGACAGGGAACGGGACGGGGGAAGGAGATGCAGAAGTAGGCCCTCTTGTAAGCCCCAGTGAGTGCACAAGACATAATCTCCAGATCTGGAACAAGACACACAAGACATTGGACTTTTATGAGCATGTGTGACCTTATGCCAGTTACTTAACATCTCTGAACCTCAGTTTCTTTTTCTCTAAAATGAAGATAACACAGTAGCTCTGTCATGGAGAAGCACAGAACACTGAACAGTCCCAGGTACATGGGAGAGCTTGATAAAGTCGGAGGAAAGTTGGAACAGGTTATCAGAGGCCTGAGCGAGCTCATATGCATCCCATGCCCCGCCCGTGGTAAGCGCTTGCAGGATTTAACTGCTGTTATTTCTAATACCGCCGTCATCTTCCTCACATGCCAGGCACTGCTCCAAGTGTCTTTGTATCTATTACCTCATCTGACCCACTAACAACCTTACAAGTGATTAGACTCATGATCCCTATTTTGTAGACGGGTTAGGCAGAGGCCCAGAGAGGTTGAAAAATGCCTTGTTCAAAGACACACAGCTGGCAAGTGGTGAAGCCAGGATATAGGGTGGTCTCCAGAGCTCATGTCTGAAACTATCACTACAGGGCACCATATTTCCAGTTTAAATGGTGATTTTTTACATTTAAAGTAAACGGCCAGGCAACGGCTGGGAGTGGTGGCTCACACCTGTAATCCCAGCACTTTGGGAGGCTGAGGCAGGCGGATCACCTGAGGTCAGGAGTTTGAGACCAGCTTGGCCAATATGGTGAAACCTTGTCTCTACTAAAAATACAAAAATTAGCCAACCATGATGGCAGGTGTCTGTAATCCCAGCTACTTGGGAGGTTGAGGCAGGAGAATCACTTGAGCTGGGGAGGTGGAGGTTGCAATGAGACAAGATCACACCACTGCATTCCAGGCTGGGCAACAAGAGCCAGACTCCATCTCAAAAAAACATAATTAAAGTAAACGAGGTGGGATCCTAATAACCGACATTTATTGAGCATGTGCCATGTGCCAGGCCCTGTGCAGAATGTTTATGTCCTTGAATCCTCACGATGACCTCAAAAGAATACATAGTAGTATTTTTAATGAGGAAACCGAAGCACAGATTGGTTAGGTAATATGCTCAGGGTCACCAGCCAGGAAGAGAGGCTCAGGCAGAGGTCCCAGAGACATCATCTTTACCACTCAGCTAGAGATAGATCAAACTCATATTGTGATACTGAACCATCTCTAAGATATATTTTTAAACTATGTTTTAAGTCAAAAGCAAGGTATAGAGCAGCCTGTCTATGGTGCTATATTTTCTAAAGGAGACATATGGACCGACACGTTTTTCTCTGCACAGAGTATCTGGAAAGCTATGTAGAAAGCTCATACCAATTGCTGCCTCCTGGAAGAGGAACTGGGAGGCTGGGGTCAGGGACGGGGAGAGATGCAACACTTTTAGACCCTTTCCATGTTTTATCACTGCTTTTAAAAGGATGAATGTATAGCGTCCCTTTCAGAAAGAAATGATTTTCACTCCTGGTTAGTTCCATGGAGACATGGTGTTACCTCTCCACCTACCCAGCTCGGGACTCAGGTTACAGAGAGGCCCGTATTTTGTGTGATCTGTCACCCTCCAGTTGGAAATGACCCTCTCATTCTGGACAGCACTCTAGAACAAGCTTGCCCAACCCACGGCCTGCAGGTGGCATGCAGCACAGGATGGCTTTGAATTCAGCCCAAGGTGAGTTCAAGGTGCCAGCAATCAAGTCAAATGTGCGTGGGGGAAGGAGAGAGGGGGCTGGGGGCAGCAGGAAGGATGCTGCAGAGCACAGGAAAGCAGGTCCCCTCTGCTGAGGAGAGGGAGGTGGGGAGTCAAACCAGGAGTCCTCTGCTGAACCAGCAGCTAGAAAGAGGGAGGGAAGGAGGGGAGACCAGGAGGGAGAGGAGAGGAGGAGGGAGGGAAAAGAAGGAGGGAGGAAAAAGAAGGAGGGAGGGAGGGGGTGACAAAGAGGGAGGGGAGACCGGAAGGGAGGGGAGAGAAGGAGGGAGGGAGGGAGGGAAGGAAGGAAGGAAGGAAGGAAGGAAGGAAGGAAGGAAGGAAGGAAGGAAGGAAGGAAGGAAGGAAGGAAGGAAGGAAGGAAGGAAGGACAGGAGGGTGGGAGAAGTAGAGGAGAGGGGAGGGAAAGGAGAGGGTTAAAGGAAAGGAAGAATGGACGAAGGGGAGGAAATGAAAGAGGGAGGGAGGAAAGCAGCCGCCTCTAGGGCTGAGATCAGAAGATCTCAGCTGGGATCTGGCTGAGTTGGACATGGAATTCAGGGCCCAGTGCCCTTGAGAAGATAAACCTGAGGGCCTGGGGCTGAGCAGGGACCACGCTGGCCGCAGGTGATGCCACTTTGCAGAAACGCAAACTGAGGCCAGAGGGGCGGCGGATCTCAGCCGGGCCCCCACGATCTGCCGGAGACCGGTTGCTCCCCGCGGGGCCTCCGAGCGGGCCGCCTAGGCTGGGCTGGGCTGGGGGTGGCCGCGCGGAACAGGGAGCACCGCGCCGGGTCGGATTCTCCGGGAGGCTGGTGGCGGCCGCATGGCCACAGCGCCCCCTGGCGGCTACAGGAGCCCTGCGCGCCGCGGCCGCGTCTCCACGGCTTCCCGGAGCAGAAGATTGCCCGCCCCCTGCTTGGCCCCGGGGTCCCCAGACACCCCGCCCAGCCACTAGCGTCCCGAAATGGCTGCCAGCTGGCGTCAGGTCCTGGGCAAGCGAGGTACCCCGTTTGTAGGTATTTAAAAGGGCACAGCAGTATGCCCGCTGCTGTCACCCCACCTCCAAAAGAGGATAGACACTTTTCCTCCCCTAAATGTGTAATCCTGAATTCCAGGGTGACCTCTCTCCTCATCAGACTTGAGTTCAAACTCAGGCAGCGGGGGACATGTCCCTTTTTCTGTGCAGAACTTATGATTCCAAAAGGACAGCCCCCGCCACTGGCACTGCCTACCCTCATAACAGCTCACATCCCCCATCCTGGCCGCCCGGGATCTAAGCACTTCCCAGGCGTTAGTCCTCAGAGCAGACCTATTATCCCCTCGTGGGCGAAGTAACTGAGACACAGAGGGATTAAGGAACTCGCCCAAACTACACAGGTAGAGGGGAAGCTAGGATTTTTTTTTTTTTTTTTTTGAGATGGAGTCTGACTTGTTGCCCAGGATGCCCGCATTGGTGATCCAGGCTCACTGCAACCTCTGCCTCCCAGGTTCAAGCATTCCCCTGCTTCAGCCTCCCTAGTAGCTGGGAGTACAGAGGCCCATGATCATGCCCAACTAATTTTTGCATTTTTAGTACAGACAGGGTTTCACCATGTTGGCCAGGCTAGTCTCAAACTCCTGACCTTAGGTGATCCACCCACCTTGGCCTCCCAAAGTGCTGGGATTATAGGCATGAGCCAGTGAGCCACCATGCCCAGTCAGGAAGCTAGGATTTTAACCCAGGCAGTCTTTATAGCAAAAGAGAAAAGGAACGAAAGGGGCCAGAAAGAGAAAATTTACCTCTGAGACAAGGCAATGCTGGAGCGCGTCTGCCTCCTTTTCATGTGAGGGGTCTAGGAAGCCTTATTAGAAGTCCCCCAGCTCCTTTCCAGAGCCTGGCATCAGGGTGAGGCAGTGAGGCGGGGAACCCCAGACTAGATTCACCCACAGGGAGCTGCCCAGGCCAAGGTTTGGGCAGCTCAATGGAGAGAGAGGAGCTCTGCCTGCCCTACCCCATCCCACCCATCCAGGCCTCTATCTCCGCTCTCCTGGGGATGGGTCCTCCAGGATGGAGAGGTAAGCAGGTTTTGGAGAAGAATGCAGCATGGAGTTTATGCCTATCTAGAGCTCCAGAAGATGGGAAGATGCCTGTGGCACAGTGGCTCACTGTGGCTTCAGATTCAGCTCTGACCCTTCCTTCTCTCAAGCCCCACCCTTGAAGAGATGCAAGGACAGAAACTTCACTGACCTCCTGATTTTTGTGCCTGGCCTCAAACACAAGAGGGCTGGGGTCTGTGCATTCCAGAGCCTTCCTCTTAGCTGAGATCTGAAATCCCCAAATTTTCCAGTCAACCTGTTGTAAACCCATCCAGATCTTTGCCCACTCCTCCCCGTGGCCTGCAGGCTACAGAGCTGAACCCAGAGGCCCAGTTCAGTGGGCAGGCCACAGGGGAGGGAGGGGAACCAGGGCCAGAAGGAGAGGGGCCTCTCTGAGGCTGGGATCCCACACTTGCCTGGAATCATCTTTGAGGTGGAAAGATTCAGTTTCCCCTTCGTGAATGAGTGGTATTGGAAACCAGACAGATACCTCTGTGCCAGTCAGGCCCCACAACCCCAGGACCAAGAGAGGGATGAATCTTAATAAAACCTTGGGAGGGAGAAGGGCAGGAGGGCTGCCATTCACACACACCCCATCAGTCTCATTGTTCCCTGTCTTACCACTACCCTGGAGAAGGAGGCCAAATAGCTGCATATTAAAACACATTACCTGAGGCAGGGTGCAGTGGCTGGCACCTGCAATCCATGACAGGCGGATTGCAGAGGCATGAAAGTGGCTTGAACCTGGGAGGCAGAGGTTGCAGTGAACCAACATGGTGCTACTGCACTCCAACCTGGGTGATAGAGTGAGACTCTTTCTCAAAAATGAAAATAAACACATTACCTGAGCCCCTGAATCTGTCAACACTCAGATGGACTCTGTCTTTTTGTGTAAATGTCCAGACATTGGTGCAAGGCATGCTGGGAACTTGGATCTGTAGGGACAGGGGTCTGGGGAGCCCCTGATGCCTTCCTAGAGCAGGCTATGCTCCTCCCACCAGCCTCAGCCCCTTTGCATGTGTGGCTTGCTCTGCCTGGACTGCCTTCCCCGCCTTTCCCCACCCCTTCACCCATGACACAATGAGTCTTTCTTCAGCAGCAAGAAAAGTGGCATCTTCTCTAGGAAGCTTCCCTCGAGCCTAGTATAAAGCTCTAAAGCAGCAGGGCCGGTGGCTTAGGTGGGGTTCCCAGAAGGCATAGCCTAAGACTGGGGTGCAGGTAGTTTCTTTGGGAGGGGTTCCAGGCAGCAGGAGTGAAGGACTGAGGGATAATGGCATAGGGAGGAACAAGATTATTTAAAGCTGTGTGTGGTCATCAGTGCTGAGTCCGAGCTCAGTACAGCTCGTACCTCCTGAGAAGCAGTGTGAATGCCCCAGAATCAGTCCCCGAAAGGCCGAGAGCCTGGAGCTTTCATCCACCAGCTCCCAGCCCTCATTGGCTGAAGGCTGCCCTGGGCAAGATCCATGCCCTGTACTGACTATATTTTCTTATTTTATGTATTGCTGATGTTCTGGCATTTGGGGCCTTGATCCTAGAGAAACTGCCCACCCCACAGCTAGCTAATTCCTAGAGATAGCAAAGGACTCCCCTGTAACTGCACCTTTGACATACAAAGCAATCATTGCAGAGCCCGTTCCCCCCAACCATCTTAGTGCCAAGTCAATATTCCCCTGCCCTAAATCACTACAGGGCCAGGAACTAGATAAGTAGGAATGACCTTGACAGCCAGAGCCCTCCACAATTATTCACACTACCCATCCTAAGCTCACTCAGCCTACCTACCCTGCCTTGCCCACACCTTTCCAGGAAATCTCAGCAAAGGCTCTGAGCCTTGCCCTCCCCTCTCCCTCTTCAGCCTCCTAGCCAACCCCAGTGCCTCCCAAGTGGCCTAGGCAGCAGTGTGCAGTGCCTTTGGTTTCTAGAGCACTTAATATAAACTTCTAGAGTTCTTAGCATAATATAAGCCTTTATGACAATCATTTGCCTGGCTGCATGTCTGACCATAGCGATTAAAACAAATCCTGGGTACATTTTAACTCATACCTTCACATTGCTAGGCTTACATGGGCCAAGAGGGTTCCCACAACGCTGGGGAAGGCCCTGAGGCAGAAAACCAACAGGCATCTGGCCCATACATGGAGCTGCTGCTGTAAGAGCGAGGCAAGCTTTCTGAGCTGTCAGGGAACCGGCCACCGGCCGCTGAAGCTGGCACTGGAATCGGAGCTGGCCGAGGAATGCTATGAGCAGGGTGCCAGAGGTGTCTGCTGCAGCCCATGTGCTTGTTTGCTTTTCTCACCATTGATCCCCCAGTGCCTAGCACAGTACTGGTGTGGGGACTTAGTACCTGCTGAAACCATGAATTAGTGAGTGACTGAGTGAGCGGGCGTGGTCATGCTAAGCCCCAAAGGACAATGACTAACAGTCCAATAGAAGACATTCGAAGGTTCCCCACCAGTGAGGTCCAGTGGTCAAGTTTGTCCCAGCAATAACCCAGTGAACTGCACCATTCAGTCACCACGGTCCCAGGGCTGATCAAAGCTAGGTCAGGTGGCAGAGCTCTCAGCCCAGCAAGGAAACTGAGGCAGCAAACTAAAGGAGTTAATGGGCTATTAAGCCTTCACTCCTGCAATACCTTGCATTTAAACAAGTCTCCCTCCCAGGGCAAGATCAGGTATGGGTGGGTGTAGGGAACATGAAGAAGCCCAGAGATTTACAACTGGCAGGACTAGGGTAACAAATCCAAACAGAAAAAAGAATCTATAAACCTCTTCTCCTAGGCTTCAGAAGGTTCCAGACTCATCTCCCTGAATTGCCACACCTAGGGTGCAAAGTACTGCCTATATCCATAATCATAAATGTCAATATTGTCATAAACTTCCAGAAGATGGCAGTAAGGAGACTCATGCTAACAAAATCAGTACATTACAATAATGTCCCCATATATGGAAGTGAGTGTCTTGAGAAAGGAAGAGTTTTTCCTAATGCATTTAAATGTGCTGTGTGACCTGGTAAGCAGATTCTTTTCTCCTTCCTCAGTGAGTTTTGCCCAAGCTCAGAAACCCCCCAGGCTCCGGGAGCATAAACCAAGAGAAAGCAAAAGCCAACAGACATCCAGACAAGGAAGCTGGGGCAGGTCGTGGGCCAAGGCTGGTTTCCTCTATGTCTCCTTAGTTGCATCTCCAGCCTCAGTCATGCAACAAACACTTGCTGAACTCTGCTGAACACATTGGGGGTGGGTGAGGGGTGCATATGACCAAGATGGAGTCCTTTTGCCCAGTGTCATGGAAAAAAAGACTGATATGGTTTGGATCTGTGTCCCTGCCCAATGCTCATGTCAAATTGTAATCCCCAGTGTTGGAGGTGGGGTCTGGTGGAAGGTGGCTGCATCATGGTGGTGGGTTTCTCATGAATGCTGTAGCACCACCACCTTGGTGCTGTTCTCATGATAGTAAGTGAGTTTCTCATGAGATCTGGTTGCTTAAAAGTATGTGGCACCTCCCCCCACACTGTCTGTCTGTCTCTCTCTTTCTCTCTCTCTCTCTCTTTCTCTCTCTCTCTCGCCCCTGCCCCTGCTATGTAGGACACATGCTCCAGCTTTGCCTTCTGCCATGATTGTAAGCTTCCTGAGGCCTCCCCAAAGCAGAAGCCAATATGCTTCCTGTAGAGCCTGCAGAACCATGAGCCAATTAAACCTCTTTTCTTTATAAATTACCCAGTCTCAGGTATTTCGCCAACTTTGCTGTTCAGATCATAGCAAGTCACATACTCTCCCCAGCGCTCAGGCACCTTATCTGCATAAGGGGATAACACAACCTGCTTTACAAGATGTAAAAAAGACTATGTGAGTAAAGTGCCTGGTGCAGAGAGGGAAACAGAGAAGGACCTGGAGTTGAAAAAGAATTGCTATTTCCTTCTTCCTTCCTTGATATCATTGGAACCTCCTTCTTGTTAGGTTATAATCCAGCCGCTGAAGCAGCATATATTTGGTTGACTTTTGACTAAAGAAAAATATTGCCATTATTTTACGAGTCACAAAGTGGTACAGGATTTAGTAAGAGATTCCCAAGCCCAGTGCCGTGTGGCACAACCATAAGAAAACTTTCCGTACCACAACTACTCCCTTGGGTTGAAAACCAAACATTGACTCATGCGTCCAATGTTCTGGCTTGTCTGGGGGCTACCTGAAAGACTGGTTTCTGTCTTGCCTGACTCAGAGCTCAGACAGGAATGGCAGCACAGAAGCCACTGAAAACAGGCAAGCTCCAAGAAATCTTAGAGCTGCAGAGATTATGCAGTTCCACAGGAAGACAGCAGGAGGAGCAAGAGATTGTGTCTCTTGATAAAATGGCATGCACAAGGCCAAAGACACATCCCCAGAAAAGATTTGAGAGGTCCCAGAACCTTTTGCCAGGCTGATTGGTAAACGTCTCCCCCTACACGAAGCCAATCCATAAAGACTGGGAGAGGTGGTTGTTTTTTCAAATGCCAAAATCTCAACAAAAGATCACAAGGCATACAAATAAACAGGTAAACATAGCCCAATCAAATGAACAAAGTAAAACTCCAGTAACCAACCCTAAAGAAATGCAAATTGCTGAACTTCCTGACAAAGAATTCAAAACAATCGTGTAAAACATGATCAATGAACTAGAAGAGAACACAGACAGACAACTAAGTGAAATCGGGAAAATGGTGGGTGAGTGAAATGAGAATGTCAACAGAAAGATACTAAAGGAAAGAAACAGAGAAATTCTAGAGCTAAAAAAATACAATAACTGAATTGAAAAATTCACTACAGTCATTCAAAGCAGACTTAATCAGGCAGAAGAAAGAACTAGCAAATTTGAAGATAGTTCATTTGAATGAAGTCAGAGGAGCACAAAGAAAAAATAATTAAGAAAACTGAAAAGAACCCAAGGAATATGGGACATTACCAAGCAGACCCATTTATACGCTATGGAAATCCTAGAAGTAGGAGAGAAAGGACCAGAGACCTTATTTGAGGAAATAATGGCCAAAAACTTCCCAAATCTGAGGAAATAAATGAAAATACAAGTCCAAGTTCAATGGATTCCAACTGGGATAAAATCAAAGAGGCCCAAACTGTGACACATTGTAATCAAACTGTCAAAAGACAAAGACAGAGAAACTCTTGAAAGCAGTAAAATTGCTTCATCATAGACAAAGCGGCTCCTATAAGATTATCAGCAGGTTGCTCAGCAAAAACCCTTTTGCCATAAAGCAGTGGAAGGATGTACTCAGAGTGCTGAAAGAAAAAGCTATCAATCAAGAATACTAAAACTGGAGAAACTATCCTTCAAAAATGAAAGACTGTCTTGTTTTGTTTTGCCTTTTCAAGATGGTGGACTAGAGGCTCTTGGTGTGCTTCAAAAACTTGGAAATAGCAAAATAGTACATAAAGATCAACTCTGTGAACTTTAATTCAGGAAGAAAACTGGAATCCACTGGAATCGTGAAGGACACCCTAGATCCTGGGGAAGAGAAGGTGGGTAAACAGCCGCTGTGATGGTGTCTCAATGATAAAAGCGAGTAAAGCCCCAGGGCATGGGTGGGGCAGAGAGCCTCCTTCTGAGATTCACTTTTCCATTGGAGAACACAGCAATCCAAGCCAAGGGAAAGCACTTTGTTTCTCCCAAGCCCTGGAGCTAACTCAGGGAGAGGATCGGAGATGCTGAGAGAAAAAGACACCAGGAAAAGCCACAGGCATTTTCCCAGACTTGGAACTTCCCATTTTTAATCTGAATATATACAGTATCAGTTACTCTTTGGCAGCCTGGCAGTGTGGCTGCACAGGCATTTTAGTCTCAGACCAGAGATTGGAGCACTTGCTCTGGAGCAGAGTACAGGCCTCCGTGGCCATAATTGTGGAAAGCACCTCAAGATAAGCACTGGAATTGTGCTCTTCCCCATTGCAGACCTGGGGAGGAAGGAGAGCTGCTTCAGTATGGTTTCTTCTTGGCAATGAAAATTGCAGCCAAGGCCAGATTGGCAACCTGGAATCAGTCTGCCTATGTCACTTCTGGGTGTCCCAGCCTGCTCCCTGAAATCATGGTGTAGTGGGGCCCCTCTGCTCTACCTCCTGGAACAGCTCCGGGCATTAAGAGAATCTGCGTGCCTATACCAGCAGCCTGACCTGCCCCACCCTTCCTGGGAATAGATAGTAGTGCACTGGGACCCTCTCTTCTCCACACCCAGGTAGATCTCTAGCCATTTAGAGCATCTGCTCCCGCAGACTAGCAGTCTGAGTCACCCCTGTCCTTCCTGTGCAGAGATCCTGGTACAGGAAACCCTCTCTGTTTCACAACCAGGCAGATCTCCAGGCATTCAGAGCACTCATTCACCTGTATCAGCAGCCTGAGTTGCCCCACCCTTCCTGTGCAGAGACTGTGGTGCAGCTTGACACTTTATGCTTCAAACCCAGTCAGATCTGCAGGCATTGGGAGCACTTGCTTATCTGGATTGGCAACCTGAGCTGCCCCACTCTTCTGCACAAGGTCCTCTCCACTCCACACCCAGGCAGAACCCCAGGCATCCAGAGCACTCAATCACAAGGACCAGCAGCCTGAGCTGCCCCACCCTTCCTGTGCAAAGACTGTGGTAGAGCAGGGCGCTCTCCCCTCCATGCCAAGGCATCTGGGCACCCACTCCCCTGGATTAGCAGTATATGCTGCTCTCCTTCCCATGCAGAGAATTGGGGCTGAGGAATTTTCCCAGAGACATGTCTAGGCATACCTCTGGATGCTTGGTTGGCACTCACTGGATTCTCCCTTGGCACTTGTGCTTATGCTTGCCACTGGGGAACCTGTAGATGGACCTGCCTAGTCTGGCTCTGCCCATCTTGACCCCAACCTCCAGGCCTGAGCAGGGAGCTTAGGCCATTGTGCCCTCCATGTATCAGCCCACTGCCTGAGGCAAGAGAGAGCTTCCAGTAAACAAGTATCAAGTATATACCTAGCTGCACTGACTGCAACCAGCTCTCACCCATAAGCTCCATGTACTGACTTGTAAGTTGAACCACACAGCCCAATATAAAACCTGTTAACAAAAGTGCTTATGGTTATAAAAGCAAAGCCAAAGGACCCTACTCAACATTCTCTACAGTCACATCCCCTAGGGAGTTGGAAAAGGGAAAATAAAAATAAATATAGGGAAAGAAAGAAAAAAAATTCTATCCACATGAAAACAGTTACAAAAATTAGAAGTGCCAATGCCTCCAGATGAGAAGGAGCCAGTAGTAGAATTCCGGCACCATGAAGAATCTGAACATAGTGACACCATCACACTAGCTCTCCAGCAATGGTTCCTAACCAAAAGGGAAACTCAGAAATGACAGATAAAGAATTCAAAGCATGGATTGCAAAAAAGCTCAACGAGATCTAAGACAAGGTTGAAAATCAATACAAATAAACTTCTAGAAAAATAGGGGAATGAAGGAAGATATAAACACTTTTAAAAGAAATCAGAGGTTCTAGAATTGAAAAACTTGTATAAAGAATTTGAAAATACAATTAAAAGTTTTATCAATAAAATAGACCAAGCAGAAAAAAGAATTTCAGAGCTTGAAGACCAATCTTTTGAACTAACCTAGCCAGACAAAAATAAGGAAAAAAGAATTTCAAAAGTGTTTGAGAAATATAAGATTATGTAAAGCCACCAAATCTATGAATTACTGGCATTCCTGAGAAATAAGGAGAAAAAGTGAACAACCTGAAAACAATTATTTGAGGGAATAACTAAAGAAAATTTCCCTATTCTTGCTAGAGAGGTTGATATCCAGATACAAGAAATCCAAAGAACTTATGTGAGGTATCATACAAAACAAAAATCACCAAGGCAAATAGTCCCTAGACTGTCCAAGGTCAAGCCTAAATAAAAAATCTTAAAGGCAGCTAAAGAAAAAGGTCATATCGCATACAAAGGGAACCCCATCAGGCTAACAGCAGACTTCTCAGCAGAAACCTTACAAGCCAGGAGAGATTGGGGTCCTGTTTTTAATATTCTTAAACAAAAGAAATTCCAGCCAAGAATTTCAGATCCTGTCAAATTTAGCTTCACAAGTGAAGGAAAAATAAAATCCTTTTCAGACAAGCAAGTGTTAAGGTAATTCATTACCCTTAGACCAGCCTTACAAGAGATCCTTAAGGGAGTTCTAAACATCGAAATGAAATGTTTTTGTGCTACCACAAAAACACACTTAAGTATACTGCCCACAGACCCTACAAAGCAACCAAACAATAGAACTACAAAGCAACCAGCTTTGTACATCACATTAGGATCAAAATAGGATCAAAACTTCACATATCAATCTTAACCTTGAGTGTAAATAGTCTAAATGCCCCCACTTAAAAGGTACAGGGTGGAAAGTTGGATAAAAAACAAGACCCATCTGTCTGCTGTCTTCGAGAGACCCACCTCACACATAATGACACCTACAGGCTCAAAGTAAAGGATCAGAAAAAGATCTATCATGCAAATGGAAAAAAAAATCAAGGGTTGCTATTCTTATATCAGATAAAATAGACTTTAAGTCAATAATAGTTAAAACAAAAAAAGGACAAAGCCGGGGCATTGCATATTGATAAAGGGCTCAGTTCAACAAGAAGACTTAACTCTCCTAAAAATATACACACCCAACGTTGCAGCACTCAGATTCAT
Source organism: Callithrix jacchus (assembly GCF_049354715.1). Classification (NCBI taxonomy): domain Eukaryota; kingdom Metazoa; phylum Chordata; class Mammalia; order Primates; family Cebidae; genus Callithrix; species Callithrix jacchus. The sequence continues at coordinate 23,811,952 of NC_133521.1, forward strand.
AAAAGTACGGCCGGGCGCGGTGGCTCATGCCTGTAATCCCAGCACTTTGGGAGGCCGAGGCGGGTGGATCACGAAGTGAAAAGATCAAGACCATCCTGGTCAACATGGTTAAACCCCATCTCTACTAAAAATACAAAATAGCTGGGCATGGTGGCACGTGCCTGTAATCCCAGCTACTCAGGAGGCTGAGGCAGGAGAATTGCCTGAACCCAGGAGGCGGAGGTTGTGGTGAGCCGAGATCGCGCCATTGCACTCCAGCCTGGGTAACAAGAGCAAAACTCTGTCTCAAAAAAAAAAAAAGTACTGCTAAACCTACAAAAAGACTTAAATGGCCACACAATAATAGTGAGAAATTTCAACAGTCTATTGATCTTGTCAGACCACCGAGGCAGAAAACTAACAAAGAAATTCTGGACTTAAATTTGACACTTGACCAATTGGACTTAATAGACATCTACAGAATAGAATACTTCACCCATCAACCACATAATGGATATTCTTCCCATCTGCACATGGAAAATACTGTAAGATCAACCACTGTAAGAAAATACTGTAAAATCTCCCAAGATTGAATCAGGAAGAAATTGAAACCCTGAACAGACCAATATCAAGGTTCAAAATTCAACCCGTAATAATTTTTTTAAACTTACCAACTGAAAAAAGTCCCAAACCAGATGTATTCACAGTCAAATTCTGCCAGACATAAAAAGACTTGGTATCAATTTTACTGAAACTAATCAAGAAGGAGGGACTCCTCCCTAACTTGTTCTATAAAGCCAACATCACCCTGATACCAAAACCTGGCAAAGACACAATGAGCAAAGAAAACTACTGCCTGGGTATCCCCATCTGTGGCTTCTCCCTAAGGGAGTCTGGCATGCCCTGCCACCAAGCAAGCAATCTAAGGGGGAAAAGCAGATGCTGCAACGCCCTTTCTGGCCTAGCATCAGATTTGTCTGTGAGCACACATGTGGCCCCAACCTGACTCCTAAGACAGCAGTACAGGTTACATTCCCAGGCTCTCTGCACATCTAGAAGGTGAGGGCAGGAAAGTGGTGTGAGAAAGCAAAAGAAATTTCTCCCTCAGCCTTAGCACCAGGTCCTTAAGGGGGGTGACAATGGCCAGGCATGGTGGCTTACGCCTGTAATCCCAGCACTTTGGGAGGCCAAGGCAGGCAGATCACCTGAGGTCTGGGATTCGAGATCACCCTGACTAATATGGTGAAACACCATCTCCACTAAAAATATAAAAATTAACTGGGCATGGTGGGAGGCACCTATAGTCCCAGCTACTCAGGAAGCTGAGACAGGAGAATCACTTGAAGCTGGGAGGTGGAGGTTGCAGTGAGCCCAGATCATGACACTGCTCTCCAGCCTGGGTGACAGAGCAAGACTCTGTCTCAAAAAGAAAAGAAAAAAAAAAGAGGAATGACAAGGAGTGAACCTCAGAACCAAAGGCATGTTCACTGTATTCAGTCCCCTGGTGCTCATGTGGGTTCAGTAGTTACTAATTAATCTTTCCATCCTCTTCATCAGAACCTGAGTTCCAGGGGCCCTTCAGACATTGTGATGATGGTGTAGGATGGGGGATATTTGATGGTGTTACACAGGAGCCATCAGGGACTTGAGGACTTGAGGACTTCCGCATACGAAGGAAGTCTTTCTCAGATAGCAAGCAGTTCCAGTGGCCTTTTGGACATTCTGATGATGGCAATTGAATTCATTATTCAATACACCATATCAAATTCCTGCCCCAAAACTTAGTGGCTTCAAACAACAGTAAACATTGATTGTCTCTCACAGTTTGTGGGTCAGGAACACAGAAATGACTTAGCTAAGAGTCCTGGCTTATAGTCTCTCATGGGGCTGACCTCAGGATGTAATCCAGATCTGCAGTCCTCTAGAGACTTCACTGGGGCTGAAGAGTTTACTTCCAGGGTGGCTCATTCCCATGCTTGTCAGGTCAGTGCCTGCCATTGGTGGGAGGCCTCAGATCCCTGCCTCACAGTATCTCCACAGGACTGCCTGGGTATCCCCATCATGTGACGTTCCCCTGAGGGATTCTGGCATGCCCCCACCCCCCAAGCAAGCAATCTAGGAGGAGGAAGCAGATGCTGCAGTGCCCTTTCTGGCTGAATGTCAGATTTCAGGCATCACTCCTACCACCCCCCTGTTACTCATGTAGACCAGCCCTAGTTCAATGCGGAGGAGACCATGCAGGATGCAGATACAAGGAAGCACAGATGCCAGGAGGCACTGAGGCCATCATGGAGACCGGCTGCCTCAGCAACAGGCACAGAGCAGAAAAACAGCCCCCTCACAGGCTGCCTGTCTGACTTGGGTTGCCAGCGTGGATCCCCATCAGGAAGTATTCCCAGGGCCCATCCTGTTGCTGAGGCTTGTGTCTTCTCTGGGAAGGTGCCCAGTGCCTGTGGCTGGTGGGAGAAACAAAGAAGAGACCACCGGCCAGTGGCCCTCAAGACAAGAAGAGACTGAGCTCCTGAGCCAACTCATTTCTCATTCTGCAATTGAACAGAAACACAGCTCACAGCTCACAGCCTGTTCTTTGGACTCCTATTGACCTCTCACAGGACACAGCCTGTAGGACCACCCACAAAGCAGACACCACACCCTGAAGTCTCTTTATTCCTCTGACCCAGTGGTTCTCAACCAGGAGCAGTTTTACTCCCCAGGGGATATTTAGCAATGTCTGAAGACATTTTTGTTCGTCACAACTGGGGGTGGGGGAGGTGTCTGTTGGCATTTAGTGAGTAGGGGCCAGGGTGCTGTGAAACATCCCGCCATGCACCAGACACTCTCCACAACAAAGAACAACCGAGGTTGAGAAATGCTGTGCTAACCATTTCTAAAATAAGGCGGCAGCCAGGGGTGGGAGAGAGGCTGCAGGGAGGGAAGAAGTGATGTCCCACGGGTTATCTAAAAGCTACCATAAGGCTCAGCTACCCAACTCGTGGGGCGGGAGGTTTCTGTGAGCAGAGCCCCCAGACAGAGCTTTCTTGGAGTGAACGAGATGTCAGAAATGAGAATG